>NW_024879398.1:76566-303380 GCF_018340385.1 Cyprinus carpio | reverse complement strand
AGATGCAGCCCAACTTATAACCTTATAACCTTTTCAGTAAAGAATTTAAACTGCAGCCATCTTTTGGGTGTATTCTCGATGCCCTTTGTCCTCCTCTGTCTCTTGCTCCAGTGAACCATTTTGACGAATTCCCTCTCAGCCTCTTGCTGGTTGACCTCTGATGTCAGGGGGTTGTTCTTAAGAGCCTCTGCAGAAACAAATGGTGTTAATACAAACTAATTAATAATACAAATAGGGATGGTCTGATCAATTGCCCCGCGGATCAGCAGCAGATAATCACATTCTGGATGACTCAATTCAGTAGTTATTAAATTTGTTGGATCCTAACACCACTCAAGGGTGATGACAATGAACTTTAGAAACTGCAGTCATGTCATCAAAAGAGGTCAATAGAAGGTATTACAAGATGCGCCAAAAGAAATATATACACATTTGGTGTGTATGTTCTAAAGAAATGCTATGTGGAGGAACATTGTCTAATGGTTTAAAGCAACAAACCTGATTTGATGTGTGCTCTCTGTCTAAGGCAGTCCAAAACTCACAAAGCAGAAAGTGACAGGAAAAAATTTAGCTTGTGTGATTACCTTTTTTTGTTGAAGTTAATTACCTTTGTGCAACAATGACAAATATTTCTCAAAGCATTTGTTAATTCTAGTTCATGTTAATTTCAACATTTAATAATGCTATAACCAAAATAAAAGCCATTTTTAGCAAGCAATATAGCTTAATGTGACCTGAGCTAATATGAATTAACAATGTAAGCAGTTGTGTTTTTCATACACCAATGTTAACAAAAAGAATAATGCTGTAAATAAAAAGTATTGCTCACTGTTAGCTGATGGTAAAGCATGCATTAAATTCAAATGTAAACTTTATGAAAAGTGTCACCATCAAATTTAAGATCATTATTAACAACTGAAGTTTTTTACTTTCTAGTTGATTTACCCACTATACCTAGCGTTGAAAGAAAATCTGCCTAAATCTTTAGTTTTTTTTTTCTCCCATGACGGCCAAATAAATTGTACCTTACCGCTGGAAGCTCATTTGAAAAAGATGTATTTTATCATTCTTCTCGCTAAGTGCTATCTATACTTTGTGCCGCCTACATTCGCTACCATGGCAAATTCTCAGGATGAGAGCTAAAGATAGAAAATAAAAGTTTACATAAATTGCAAAAATAATAAGCTAAGATTAATAAAATCAACTCCTGAAAGTATATTTTGAAAAATTAAAGGTATTAGATATTTTTATATCAAATGGTACTTTTGCAATCTATGTACAAATACTTATGATCTGAGTCACATTTGTTGAAAATTGGACTAACGTTCTAGAGGAGTTGAAAAATTAGGTTTTCAACATGAATCAAAATGGCGGACAGGAAGTTTGGCCAATTTTGTCGTAATTGGTATCGATGTTCTCGGCATGATCCAAAGAATTTAGGGAGACCAGTTTCATTCCAATAGTCCAATGTATTCAAACGTTCTTAGCATATATGGTAAATTTCTTTATAACTTTTGACCACAAGGTGGCGCTGTGCCCAAAGTTTTTGAGTACAATCAGGGCACGGTGTCGAACATTTTTGTATTTAGTGTCGTAACGATACGCTAATGCGTTTGTGAAATACAGCAACTTAGATAATAATTCAAAATGGCCGACGCCCAAAATGGCTGACATGGGAAAACTGGGTAGACTCATTTGATTCAACATGATGCACCGAATCTGAAAAGACCAGTTTTGTGATTTTTGGCCAAACCATTCAGAATTTATGAGCAAAAATATGCATGTTTCATATCTCCTGACCACTAGGGGGCACTGCACCGAAACACTGCAGGTAGCCTCAGGCTATGCTTGTTACAACATACACCAAGTTTGGTCTCAATACGCTAAACCGTTGCGGAGATATAGCCTCATAACTGTTTTTGCGTGTTTTTTCTTGAATTTGTTTGCGTGTTATTCCAGAACGTTTTGAATAATCAACTTGAATTCCATAACTTTTTGCCAGCATGGGCTTAAGATGATCTGAGCTCATTTTGGTGAGAATCGGACTAACCGTCTAGGAAGAGATAGAAAAAGTACTTTTTTCGAATTTCTAAAAATAGAAAAAAAACTAAACCTTGCGATTTTTGAATTATGGGGTTCAATCGATTTGGCATGAGCCAAGGATTCAGAGAAAAATATAATGTTCCTTCTGTACCTTATGGTTCAAACGTTATTAGCAGACATTTTTTGAAAGTTTGGACAAATGGTGGCGCTAGAGAGCTGGAGTTAGAGACTTTAAATTTGCGATGGTTAATGTTGACACTGTCCTCTATGATTGTTCCAAATTTCACAACTTTCCCGCAGTCGGTTCTATGGGCTGCCATAGACTTGCGGCGGAAGCGGAAGAATAATAATAATGAATAAATATAGCTGCAAGCAGCAATTACGGGGCCAAGCACTCCAGCGGCAAATTGAGGAGCTAAGCATGGCATGGAGCATCACACCAATTGCAACAATAAGCAATTACAGCAATTTTAGGATGATTGTAATTGAAATGGAGGAAAAGTCATAAATACAAGAACTAGTATTATGATTAAATGGCTTATCACTTTTGACCAACAGCTGGCGCTGTAATCAAATCATTTTGGTGTGTTCTGTGTGAGGTGACAATGGCACACACAAAGTTTGGTGTCAGTATGCCAAAGCAATGCAGAGATACAGGCTGAAGTGTCATTTTGGCATCATGCCTGAAATTCGTCGCTGTGGTATGCAAAAACGATTTTATCTATCAATACAAAATCGATAACATTTAGTCAGCACAGTCTGAAGATCATCTGATTCATTTTTGGTGAAAATCGGACCAACGGTTGATGAGGAGTTCGAAAAAGTAGGTTTTGAACATAAATCAAAATGGCGGACAGGAAGTTCAGCGTACTCTGGCATATTTGGTATCTATGTTGTCGGCATAAGCCAAGGAATATTTTGAGACCAGTTTCATTGCAATAGGTTAATGCAATAAAAAGTTATTAGTTTTTTTCTAAATGTAATTATTAATGGTTAATGAATGATTTATTACTCTTGACCAATAGGTGGCGCTGTTACCAAATTGATGTGGCATGTTCAGTCTGAGGTGAAAATGGCACATACAAAGTTTGGTACAAATATGTCAAAGCTTTGCCGAGATACAGCCTCAGATGTATTTTGGCATCTTACGAACAAATTCTTTGATGCGCTAAACAAAAACCGTATCGTATATCAACACGAAATCCATAACTTTTTGTCTGCTTGGACTGAAGATGATCCGAACCAAATTTGGTGAAAATCGGACTAACGGTCTAGGAGGAGTTCGAAAAAGAAGGTTTTCAACTTTAATCAAAATGGCGGACAGGAAGTATGGCCAATTTTAGAATAATTGGTATCAATGTTCTCGGCATGACCCAAAGAATATAGAAACATGACTTTTATTGAAATAGTCTAATTTTTTCAAAAGTTATTAGCATTTTTAAGATATTTCATTATAACTTTTGACCACAAGGTGGCGCTGCCACCAAACTTTTTGCGTAGCTTCAGGGCATTGAGCCAAACATCTTTTGTAATTATTTTCGTAGCGATACGATAATGCGTTCAAAAAATACAGCATTTTGAAACATAATTCAAAATGGCCGACACCTAAAATGGCCGACACGGGAAAATTGGATATCATTCGACTCGACATGACCAACCGAATCTAATGAGACCAGTTTTGTGATTTTTGGCCAAAACATTCAGAAGTTATAAGCAAAAATATGCATTTTTTATATCTCCTGACCACTAGGTGGCGCTGCGTCGAAACAATGCAGGTAGTCTCAGGTCAAGCTTGTTATTACATACACCAAGTTTGGTCTCAATACACCAAACCGTTGCGGAGTTATAGCCTCACAAGCATTTTTACGTGCTTTTCGTAGAATTTGTTTGGATGGTTTTCGAGAACGGTTGGACGAATCAACTTGAATTCCATAACTTTTTGCCAGCATGGTCTGAAGATGAACTGAGCCAATTTTCATGAAAATCGGACTAACCGTCTAGGACGAGTTCGAAAAAGTAGGTTTTCTGAACAATTGAAAATAGCGAAAAAACTAAACCTTGCGATTTTTGAATTTCGGGGTTCATTCGACTTGGCCTGAGCCAAGGATTCAGAGGAAAAAAGAATTTAAATTTTGTGGCTTACGGTTCAAAAGTTATTAGCATAAAAATATTGAAATTTTGGACAAGTGGTGGCGCTAGAGAGTTTGAGTTAAAGACTTCAAATTTGCTATAGTTAATGCTGGGACTGTCCTCTATCAGTGTGCAAAATTATACAACTTTCCCGCAATCGGTTCTATGGGCTGCCATAGACTTGCTGCGGAAGAAGAAGAAGAAGAAGAAGAAGAAGAAGAAGAAGAAGAAGAAGAAGAAATATAGCTGCAAGCAGCAATTACGGGGCCAAGCACTCCAGCGGCAAATTGAGGAGCTAAGCATGGCATGGAGCATCACACCAAATGCAACAATGACCAATTACAGCAATTTTAAGGATGATTGTAATTGAAATGGTGGAAAAATCATAAATATAAGCACTAGTATTATGATTAAATGGCTTATCACTTTTGACCAACAGGTGGCACTGTAATCAAATCATTTTGGTGTTTTCTGTGTGAGGTGAGAATGGCACACACAAAGTTTGGTGTCAGTATGCCAAAGCATTGCAGAGATACAGGCTGAAGTGTCATTTTGGCATCATGCCTGAAATTCGTCGCTGTGGTATGCGAAAACGATTTTGTCTAACGATACAAAATCCATAATATTTTGTCAGCACAGTCTGAAGATCATCTGATTCAATTTTGGTGAAAATCGGACCAACGGTTGATGAGGAGTTCGATAAAGTAAGTTTTCAACATAAATCAAAATGGCGGACAGAAAGTTCAGCGTACTCTGGCATATTTGGTATCTATGTTGTCGTCATAAGCCAAGGAATATTTTGAGACCAGTTTTATTGCAATAGGCTAATGCAATAAAAAGTTATTAGCATTTTTATATATGTAATTATTAATGGTCAATGAATGATTTATTACTCTTGACCAATAGGTGGCGCTGTTACCAAATTGATGTGGCATGGTCAGTCTGAGGTGACAATGGCACATACAAAGTTTGGTACAAATATGTCAAAGCTTTGCCGAGATACAGCCTCAGATGTATTTTGGCATCTTACGAACAAATTTGTTGATGCGCTAAACAAAAACCGTTTCGTATATCAACACAAAATCCATAACTTTTTGTCAGCTTGGTCTGAAGATGATCCGAACCAAATTTGGTGAAAATCGGACTAACGGTCTAGGAGGAGTTCGAAAAAGTAGGTTTTCAACTTTAATCAAAATGGCGGACAGGAAGTATGGCCAATTTTAGAATAATTGGTATCAATGTTCTCGGCATGACCCAAAGAATATAGAAACATGACTTTTATTGCAATAGTCTAATATTTTCAAAAGTTATTAGCATATATCAGATATTTCATTATAACTTTTGACCACAAGGTGGCGCTGCCACCAAACTTTTTGAGTAGCTTTAGGGCATGGAACCAAACATTTTTGTAATTATTTTCGTAGCGATACGATAATGCGTTCAAAAAATACAGCATTTTGAAACATAATTCAAAATGGCCGACACCTAAAATGGCCGACACGGGAAAATTTGATATCATTCGACTCGACATGAACCACCGAATCTAATGAGACCAGTTTTGTGATTTTTGGCCAAAACATCCAGAAGTTATAAGCAAAAATATGCATTTTTTATATCTCCTGACCACTAGGTGGCGCTGCGTCGAAACACTGCAGGTAGTCTCAGGTCAGGCTTGTTATTACATACACCAAGTTTGGTCTCAATAACTTCCTGTTTCATAGTATTAATAGCATGCTTTAGCACTTAGTTAATGTTGTTAGCATGTAAGGGAATATTTCTAGCATGTTTAGCACACAATGGCATATTTTTTTGTTTGCTAATAGTGCATATCATTGAAAAACATGTCACTTCCTGTTGCCAGTAGGTGGCGCTATAGCTATAACCAAATATGAACATGTACATGTCTTCAGAGCAGGACTCTAATCAAACTTGTGAAGTTTGAGGCAGATTGGACATTGTATGCTTGAGTTACAGTAATGTTCTATTTCACTGCCTTAATAGCATGCCTTAACACTGAGCTAAGTGTTGCTAGCATGTTTTAGCATGCTTCTTAGAATTTTGCCAATCTATTTAACACATGTTGATGCTTTTTATTATTTTGCAAGGAGTCCATAACAGTGTTTAACAAGACACTTACCTGTTGCCAATAGGTGGCGCCATGACTATAACCGAATACGGGCATGTTGATGTGTTCAGGACAGGAATCTTGTCAAACGTTTGAAGTTTGGGGCAGATCGGACATTGCTGGCCTGAGTTACAGCAACTTCCTTTTTCACTGCATTAGTAGCATGCTTTAGCACTTAGCTAAGTGTTGCTAGCATGTTTTAGTATGTTTCTAGCATGTTTCCAGTGTATTTAGCACTTCCTGACACTTTTTAATATGTTGCCAGGAGTCCATAACAGTGTTAAACATGTCACTTCCTGTTGCCAGTAGGTGGCGCTATGACTATAACTGAATTTGGTCATGAGTGTTTGTTCAGGATAGAACACCTATCACACATGTGAAGTTTGGGGCAGATCGGACATTGCTTGCCTGAGTTACAGCAACTTCCTGTTTCACGGCGAAACATCAAATTTGTTAGGCCACCAGGGACACACCCCTTGACGAAAACTCAAAACCTTCGCAATTTAACATCACAAAGGTCTTATGATGACCCTCACCAAATTTGAAGACAATCCGATTAAAACTGTAGGAGGAGTTCGTCAAAGTCGAGGCATGGAAATGGCAAAAACTGCACAAAAATCCTACAGGAAATTCAAAATAACTTACTTCCTGTTGGGATTTTGGATTTTGTACCAAGAAACATTTTGTATATAATGGTGTGCTACACGTGTGTACCAATTTTCATGCATGTACGTGAAACGTAGCTCGAGGCGCACTCCGTTGAAATTTAATAGGTGGCGCTATCGAGCCATTTTGCCACACCCACTTCTGAAACCTATATCAGATGTAAATTTTCGCCAGTTCTGATGCGTGTGCAAAGTTTCGTGAGTTTTGGAGCATGTTTAGGCCCTCAAAAATGCGACTCATTGCGGAGAAGAAGAAGAAGAAGAAGAAGAAGAAGAAGAAGAAGAAGAATTAAAGCTGCAAGCAGCGATGAACGGGCCCTCGCACCCGGGCTCACCACCAACCAGTGGCCATAGGAGAACAGCGAACGTGGGCCATATGCTTATAAAAAGGTAAATATTTGTGCCACATTTCCTGCTGCCAACTGGTGGCGCTATGATTATAACTGAATATCGGCATGTAAATGTCTTCAGGCCAGGACTCTTACCCAACATGCAACGTTTCGGGCAGATCAGACATTGCATGTTTAAGTTAGTGTAAAATAAGTAATTTCCTGTTGCCAGCAGGTGGCGCTAAGACTATAAACAAATATTGGCCTAAAGTTGAGGTCAGGCCAGGACCCATATCAAACACAAGAACTTTGGTCAGACCAGATATTGCATGTTTAAGTTTAAAACAAGTAATTTCCTGTCACCAGCAGGTGGCGGTATGATTATAACTGAAATGTTGGCCTTAAAATCTGTTGAGACTAGGAATCTTATCAAACCTGTGAAGTTTAGGGCAGATCAGGACATTTCATGTTTAAGTTAGTTTAAACTACGTAATTTCCTGTTGCCAGCAGGTGGCGCTATAATTATAATTGAATATTGGCCTTTAAATGTGTTTCAGGCCAGGACTCTTATAAAACGTGTGAAATTTTGGGCAGATTGGGCATTGTATGCAAGAGTTACAACAACTTCCTGTTCCATAGTATTAATAGCATCCTTTAGCACATAGTAAGTGTTGCTAGCATGGTTTGAGAATATTTCTAGCATGATTAGCACACAGTGGCATATTTTTACGGTGTTGCTAATAGAGCATCAAAGTATTAAAACATGTCACTTCCTTTTGTCAGTAGGTGGCACTAAAACTATAACCAAATATGAGCATGTAGATATCTTCAGGCCAGGACAGGCAGATTGGACATTGTATTCACGAGTTACAGTAATGTTCTACTTCACTGCATTCTTTAACACTGAGCTAAGTGTTGCTAGCATGTTTAAGGATGCTTCTAGAATTTTGCCAGCCTATTTAACACGTTGATGCTTTTTATTATTTTGCAAGGAGTCCATAACAGTGTTAAACATGCCACTTCCTGTTGCCATCAGGTGGAGCTGTGACTATAATCAAATACAGGCATTTTGATGTGTTCAGGACAGGACTCTTGTGAAACGTGTGAAGTTTGGGGCAGATCGGATACTGCTAGCCTGAGTTACAGCAACTTCCTTTTTCACTGCATTAGTAGCATGCTTTAGCACCTAGCTAAAGTGCTACTAGCATGTTTTAGTATGTTTCTAACATGTTGCCAGTGTATTTAGCACTTCCTGACACTTTTTAATATGTTGCCAGGAGTCCATAAAAGTGTTAAACATGACACTTCCTGTTGCCAGTAGGTGGCGCTATGACTATAACCCGAATAAGGGCATGTTGATGTGTTCCGAACAGGACTCTAATCAAACTTGTGAAGTTTGAGGCAGATTGGACAATGTATGATTGAGATACAGTAATGTTCTATTTCACTGCATTAATAGCATGCTTTAACACTGAGCTAAGTGTTGCTAGCATGTTTTAGCATGCTTCTAGAATTTTTCCAGCCTATTTAACACGTTAATGCTTTTTATTATTTTGCAAGGAGTCCATAACAGTGTTTAACAAGACACTTCCTGTTTCCAATAGGTGGCGCCATGACTATAACCGAAAACGGGCATGTTGATGTGTTCAGGACAGGAATCTTGTCAAACGTTTGAAGTTTGGGGCAGATCGGACATTGCCGGCCTGAGTTACAGCAACTTCCTTTTTCACTGCATTAGTAGCGTGCTTTAGCACTTAGCTAAGTGTTGCTAGCATGTTTTAGTATGTTTCTAGCATGTTTCCAGCCTATTTAACACTTGTTGACACTTTTTAAATATGTTCCTAGGAGTCCATAACAGTTTTAACCATGTCACTTCCTGTTGCCAGCAGGTGGCACTATAACTATAACTGAATTTGGTCATGAGTGTTTGTTCAGGACAGAACACCTATCACACATGTGAAGTTTGGGGCAGATCGGACATTGCTTGCCTGAGTTATAGCAACTTCCTGTTTCACGGTGAAACATCAAACTTTGTCAGGCCACCAGGGACACACCCCTTGACAAAAACTCAAAACCTTCGCAAATTTAACATCACAAAGGTCTTATGATGACCCTCACCAAATTTGAAGACAATCCGATTAAAACTGTAGGAGGAGTTCGTCAAAGTACGAGGCATGGAAATGGCAAAAACTGCACAAAAATCCTACAGGAAATTCAAAATAACTTACTTCCTGTTGGGTTTTGGATTTTGTACCAAGATACTTTTTTGTAGATCATGGTGTGTTAGACGTGTGTACCAATTTTCATGCATGTACGTAAAACGTAGCTCAAGGCGCACTCCGTTGAAATTTAATAGGTGGCGTTATCGAGCCATTTTGCCACACCCACTTCTGAAACCTATATCTGATGTAAATTTTCGCCAGTTCTGATGCGTGTGCAAAGTTTCGTGAGTTTTGGAGCATGTTTAGGCCCTCAAAAATGCGACTCATTCCGGAGAAGAAGAAGAAGAAGAAGAAGAAGAAACGGAGCAATTCCAAGAGGGTCCTCGCACTGCAGTGCTCGGGCCCTAATAATAAACGGAGCAATTCCAAGAGGGTCCTCGCACTGCAGTGCTCGGGCCCTAATAATAAACAAAGCAGATACAATAGGGTCCTCACACCATCGGTGCTCGTGCCCTAATTAAACCTGCAAGCAGCAATGAACGGGCCCTCGCACCCGGGCTCACCGCCAGCGGGTGGCTTTAGTAAAACGAACGGCGAGAAATATGCGTTTAATGTGGTAAATATAAGAGAAATATGTCAAAGTCATTTATATGTGCCAATCTTCCTGCTGCCAGCTGGTGGCGCTATGACTATCACTCGATTTTAGCATGTAGATTTCTTCAGTCCAGCACTTTTATCAAGCATATGAAATTTAGTGCAGATTGAATATGGTATGTTTGAGTTAGTATAAAGCATGAAGTGTCCTATTGCCAACAGGTGGCGCTATGATTATAACTTAATATTGGCCTTTAGATATCCTCAGGCCATGACTCTTTCCAAATATTTGAAGTTTGGTGCAGATTGGACATTGCATGTTTAAGTTAGTGTAAAACAAGACATTTCTTGTTGCCAGTAGGTGGCGCTATGATTATAGTGGAATATTGACCTTCAGATGTGTTCAGGCCAAGACTCTTTTTCGAACATGTGAAGTTTGGGGAAGATCGGACGTCTTATGCCTGAGTTACAACAACTTCTATTCCCATGGTGAGACATCGAACTTTGTCATGGCGCCATGGGCACAGCCTTTAATGAAAACTCAAGATGTTCACAATTTAACATCGCAAAGGCCTTTACATTAGACTGACCAAAAAATATTATAAAGTGTCATAAAATTTCTAGGAGTAGTTTGTTACAGCGAAAAACATGTCACTTCCTGTTGCCAGCAGGTGGTGCTATAACGATAACTGAATGTGGGCATGTAGATATATTCAGGTCAGGAGTCTTATCAAACATGTGAAGTTTGAGGCAGATTGGACATTGTATGTCTGAGTTAAAGCAACTTCCTTTCTCATGGCGAAACATCGAAATTTCTAGGGCCGCCACAGACACGCCCTTCAACGAAACCTCAAGATCTTCGCAATTTAACATCGCAAAGGCCTTTAGATTACACTGACCAACTTTGGTGTTGATCTGAATAAATCTCTAGGAGGAGTTCGTTAAAGTACAACCCCTGAAAATGGCAAAAACAACACAAATTTTGCAGAGAAAATTCAAAATAACTGACTTCCTGTTGGGATTCGAATTTCGTACCAAAATACTTTTTTGTAGGTATTGGTGTGTTACATGTGTGTACCGATTTTTGTACATGTACGTGAAATGCAGCTCGAGGCACACTCTGTTGAAAGTGTATAGGTGGCGCTATCGAGGCATTTTGCCACACCCAATGGAATATTGCCATCAGATGTGTTCAGGCCAGGACTCTTATCAAACATGAGAAGTTTGGGCAAGATCTGACATTTTATACCTGAGTTACAACAACTTTTATTCCCATGGCGAGACATCAAACTTTGTCACGGCGGCATGGACATGCCCTTTAATGAAAACTCAAGATCTTCACAATTTAACATCGCACAGGCCTTTAGAATAGAGTGACTGAAAAAAAAAAATTTGATGTCATAAAATTTCTCGAAGTAGTTTGTTACAGCGTAAAATATATCACTTCCTGTTGCCAGCAGGCGGCGCTATAACGATAACTGAATATGGGCATGTCAATCTGTTCAATTCAACATTGTATAATGCATGCATCCCAGCTTTAGTTTTTTTCTGTGGGTACTACAAAATCCAAAACAAAGGCTTAAAAATTCGATTCAAACATGGGGAAGTCGTGGCCTAATGGTTAGAGAGTCGGACTCCCAATCGAAGGGTTGTGAGTTCGAGTCTCGGGCCGGCAGGAATTGTGGGTGGGGGCAGTGCATGTACAGTACACTTTCCACCTTCAATACCATGACTTAGGTGTCCTTGAGCAAAGCACTGAACCCCCAACTGCTCCCCGGGCGCCGCAGCATAAAAATGGCTGCCCACTGCTCCCGGGTGTGTGTTCACAGTGTGTGAACACAGTGTGTTCACTGCTCTGTGTGTGTGCACTTCGGATGGGTTAAATGCAGAGCACGAATTCTGAGTATGGGTCACCACACCACTCCAAATGTAACTCTCACTACACTAATGTAATACTACAAAGTTACTACATGGGCTGAAATATGGGCTGTAAGTGGGTTTGTCCACGGGTTCCATGTTGGCCCCAGCAACTTACTCATTTAGGTTTTATGCAGGATTTCACAGGGCTGTAGTTGGGGCCCAACTAGGAATCATATCCATGTGGCCCAACTAGGGATCAT
Source organism: Cyprinus carpio (assembly GCF_018340385.1). Taxonomy (NCBI): domain Eukaryota; kingdom Metazoa; phylum Chordata; class Actinopteri; order Cypriniformes; family Cyprinidae; genus Cyprinus; species Cyprinus carpio. The sequence goes on along the minus strand of NW_024879398.1, from coordinate 291,212 downwards.
CTGGGTTCCATCTAAATGAGAAGCAACACCACACAAACAAGTTTTAAAGCAGTAGAGAACCCAGTGAGACTGAAATATGTTCAAAATCCAGCTTTATTTAACTGACCATCGTGTTATGTTTATGTCACAATGGCACAAAACTATTTTAGAACCAGCCATGAGTGTTTGGGAAAGCTGCCAACCCACCAAATTTGAGAACACGATCGTCAGAAAAAAATACAAGAACTACAACAGCTAGATGCAGCAACTTATAACCTTATAACCTTTTCAGTAAAATTTAAACTGCAGCCATCTTTTGGTGTATTCTCGATGCCCTTTGTCCTCCTCTGTCTCTTGCTCCAGTGAACCATTTTGACAGTGCCCTCTCAGCCTCTTGCTGGTTGACCTCTGATGTCAGGGGGTTGTTCTTAAGAGCCTCTGCAAAAACAAATGAATTGTTAATACAAACTAATTAATATTACAAATAGGGATGGTCTGATCAATTGCCCGCGGATCAGCAGCAGATAATCACATTCTGGATGACTCAATTCAGTAGTTATTAAATTTGGTGGATCTAACACACCACTCAAAATTTGATGACAATGAACTTTAGAACTGCAGTCATGTCATCAAAAGTGTAGAATTATTACAAGGTCGCAAGAAATATATACACATTTGGTGTGTATGTTCTAAAGAAATGCTATGTGGAGGAACATTGTCTAATGGATTTAAAGCAACAAACCTGATTTGATGTGTCTGCTCTCTGTCTAAGGCAGTCCAAACTCACAGCAGAAAGTGACAGGAAAATTTAGCTTGTGTGATTACCTTTTTTGTTGGTTAATTACCTTTGTAACAATGACAAATACTTCTAAAGCATTTGTTAATCTTAGTTCATGTTAATTTCAACATTTACTAATACATAACCAAAATAAAACATTTTAGCTGTTAATATAGCTTAATGGACCTGAGCTAATATGAATTAACAATGGTTAGTTGTTTTCATTAACTAATGTTAACAAAGAATAAAACTGTAACAAAAGCATCGCTCACTTTTGGCTGATGGTAGTTAATGCATTAACCAATGTAAACTTATTGTAAAGTGTCACCATCAAATTTAAGATCATTATTAACAACCAAAGTTTTTACTTAGTTAATTTACTTACCATACACAATGTTGAAAATACGCAAATCTAAAGTTAAAGTTTTTTTTTCCCATGACGGCCAAACAAATTGTACTCCAATGCCAGCTCATTTGAAAAGATGTATTTCATCATTCTTCTCGTTGCGTCATCTATACTTGTGCCGCCCACATCTGCCACCATGGCAACCTAAGGATGAGAGCCAAAGATAGAAAACAAAGGTTTACATAAACTGCAAAAACAATAAGCTAAGATTAATAAAATCAATTCCTGAAAGTATACGGAAAAATTAGTTGCAATAGATATTTTTATATCAAATGGTACTTTGCAATCTATGTACAAATACTTACTGAACTTAAACTTTATTTTTAGACTTAAATGCGAAAACGATTTTGTCTATCGATACAAAAACCATAACATTTTGTCAGCACAGTCTGAAGATCATCTGATTCAATTTTGGTGAAAATCGGACCAACAGTTGATGAGGAGTTCAAAAAAGTAGTTTTTCAACATAAATCAAAATGAAGGAACAGGAAGTTCAGCGTACTCTGGCATATTTGGTATCTATGTTGTCAGCATAAGCCAGGAATACTTTTGAGACCAGTTTCATTTGCATTAGGCTAATGCAATAAAAAAGTTATAAGCATTTTTATAAATGTAATTATTAATGGTTAATGAATGGTTTATTAATCTTGACCAATAGGTGGCGCTGTTACCAAATTAATGTGGGCATGGTCACTGTGACGTGACAATGGCACATACAAAGTTTGGTGCAAATATGTCAAAGCTTTGCCGAGATACATCCTCAGACGTATTTTGGCATCTTACGAACAAATTCGTTGATGCGCTAAACGAAAACCGTTTCGTATATCAACACGAATTCCATAACTTTTTATCAGGATGGTCTGAAGATGATCCGAACCAAATTTGGTGAAATCGGACTAACGGTCTAGGAGGAGTTCGAAAAATTAGGTTTTCAACTTTAATCAAAAATGGCGGGACAGGAAGTATGGCCATTTGGCATAATTGGTATCGATGTTCTCGGCATTAACCAAAGAATATAGAGAGACCACTTGCATACAATAGTCTAATTTTTTCAAAAGTTATTAGCATATATCAGATATTTCATTATAACTTTTGACCACAAGGTGGCACTGCCACCAAACTTTTTGAGTAGCTTCAGGGCATGGAGCCCAAACATTTTTGTAATTATTTTCGTAACGATACGATAATGCGTTCAAAAAAATACAGCATTTTAAAACATAATTAAAAATGGCCGACACCTAAAATGGCCGTCACGGCAAAATTTGATATCAGGTCGACTCGACATGACCCACCGAATCTAATGAGACCAGTTTTGTGATTTTTGGCCAAACCTTTCAGAAGTTATAAGCAAAAATATGCATTTTTATATCTCCTGAACCACTAGGTGGCGCTGCGTCGAAACCTCGCAGGAAGTCTCAGTCATGCTTGTTATAACAAGCACCAAGTTTGGTCTCAATACGCCAAACCAACCATTGCGGAGTTATAGCCTCACAAGCATTTTTGCGTGCTTTTCGTAGAATTTTTCTCGTGGTATTCGAGAACGTTGGGCGAATCAACTTGAAATCCATAAAATTTTTGCCCAGCATGGTCTGAAGATGATCTGAGCCAATTTTCGTGAAAATCGGACTAACCGTCTAGGACGAGTTCGTAAAAGTAGGTTTTTCAAAACAATTGAAAATAGCGAAAAAACTAAACCTTGCGATTTTTTGAATTTCGGGGTCCATTCGACTTGGCCTGAGCCAAGGATTCAGAGGAAAAAACGAATTTTCATTTTGTGGCTTACGGTTTCAAAAGTTTATTAGCATAAAAATATTGAATTTTGGACAAGTGGTGGCGCTAGAGAGTTGGAGTTTAGAGACTTCAAATTTTGCTATAGTTAATGCTGGGACTGTCACTCTATCAGTGTGCCAAATTATACAACTTTACCGCAATCGGTTCCTATGGGCTGCCAATAGACTTGCGGCGGAAGAAGAAGAAGAAGAAGAAGAAGAAGAAGAAGAAATATAGCTGCAAGCAGCAATTACGGGGCCAAGCACTCCAGCGGCAAATTGAGGAGCTAAAACAGACAAACACCATCACACCAAATGCAACAACGAGCAATTACAGCAATTTTAGGATGACTGTAATTGAAATGGCTGAAAAATCATAAATACAAGAACTAGTATTATGATTAAATGGCTTATCACTTTTGACCAACAGGTGGCGCTGTAATCCATTCATTTTGGTGTGTTCTGTGTGAGGTGACAATGTCACACGCAAAGTTTGCTGTCAGTATGCCAAAGCATTGCAGAGATACAGGCTGAAGTGTCATTTTGGCATCATGCTTGAAATTCGTCGCTGTGGTATGCGAAAAACGGTTTTGTCTATCGATACAAAATCCATAACATTTTGTCAGCACAGTCTGAAAGATCATCTGATTCAATTTTGGTGAAATCGGACCAACGGTTGATGAGGAGTTCGAAAAAGTAGGTTTTCAACATAAATCAAAATGGCGGACAGGAAGTTCAGCGTACTCTGGCATATTTGGTATCTATGTTGTCGGCCTAAGCCAAGGAATATTTGAGACCAGTTTCATTGCAATAGGCTAATGCAATAAAAAGTTATTAGCATTTTTATAAATGTAATTATTAATGGGTAATGAATGGTTTATTACTCTTGACCATAGGTGGCGCTGTTACTAAATTGTTGTGGCATGGTCAGTGTGAGGTGACAATGGCACATACAAAGTTTTGTTGCAAATATGTCAAAGCTTTGCAGAGATACAGCCTCAGAAGTGTTTTGGCATCGTACAAACACATTTGTTGATGCGCTAAACGAAAACGGTTTCGTATATCGACACGAAATCCATAACTTTTTATCAGGTTGGTCCTGAAGATGATCTGAACCAAATTTGGTGAAAATCGGACTAACGGTCCTAGGAGGAGTTCGAAAAAGTAGGTTTTTCAACTTAATCAAAATGGCGGACAGGAAGTATGGCCAATTTTGGCATAATTGGTATCGATGTTCTCGGCATGACCCAAGGAATATAGCAACATGACTTTCATTGCAATAGTCTAATTTTTTCAAAAGTTATTAGCATTTTTAAGATATTTCATTATAACTTTTGACCACAAGGTGGCGCTGCCACCAATCTTTTTGAGTAGCTTCAGGGCATGGAGCCAAACATTTTTGTAATTATTTTCGTAGCGATACGATAGTGCGTTCAAAAAAATACAGAATTTTGAAACATAATACAAAATGGCCGACACCTAAAATGGCCGACACGGGAAAATTGGATATCATTCGACTTGACATGACCCACCGAATCTAATGAGATCAGTTTTGTGATTTTTGGCCAAACCATTCAGAAGTTATAAGCAAAAATATGCATTTTTCATATCTCCTGACCACTAGGTGGCGCTGCGTCGAAACACTGCAGGAAGTCTCAGGTCCTGCTTATTATAACACACACCAAGTTTGGTCTCAATACGCCAAACCGTTGCGGAGTTATAGCCTCACAAGCATTTTTGTGTGCTTTTCGTAGAATTTGTTTGCGTGGTATTCGAGAACGGTTGGACGAATCAACTTGAATTCCATAACTTTTTCCCACCATCATCTGAAGATGATCTGAGCCAATTTTCGTGAAATTCGGACTAACCGTCTAGGACGAGTTCGTAAAAGTAGGTTTTTCGAACAATTGAAAATAGCGAAAAAACTAAACCTTGCGATTTTTGAATTTCGGGGTTCATTCGACTTGGCCTGAGCTAAGGATTCAGAGGAAAAAATAATTTTCATTTTGTGGCTTACGGTTCAAAAGTTATTAGCATACAAATTTTGAAACTTTGGACAAGTGGTGGCGCTAGAGAGTTGGAGTTAGAGACTTCAAATTTGCTATAGTTAATGCTGGGACTGTCCTCTATCAGTGTGCCAAATTATACAACTTTCCCGCAATCGGTTCTATGGGCTGCCATAGACTTGCGGCGGAAGAAGAAGAAGAAGAAGAAGAAGAAGAAGAAGAAGAATAACGCCAACGGATACAATAGGTGCCTACGCACCTTCGGTGCTTGGCCCCTAAATATAGAATAATAATAATAAATATAGCTGCAAGCAGCAATTACGGGGCCAAGCACTCCAGAGGCAAATTGAGGAGCTAAGCATGGCATAGAGCATCAGATCAACTGCAGAAATAAGTAACTGAAGCCATTTTAGGATGATTGTAATTGAAATGGCTGAAAAATCATAAATACAAGGACTAGTAATATGATTAAATGGCTTATCACTTTTGACCAACAGGTGGCGCTGTAATCAAATCATTTTGGTGTGTTCTGTGTGAGGTGACAATGGCACACACAACGTTTGGTGTCAGTATGCCAAAGCATTGCAGAGATACAGGCTGAAGTGTCATTTTGGCATCATGCCTGAAATTTGTCGCTATGGTATGCGAAAACGATTTTGTCTATCGACACAAAATCCATAACATTTTGTCAGCACAGTCTGAAGATAATGTGATTCAATTTTGGTGAAAATCGGACAAACGGTTGATGAGGAGTTCGAAAAAGTACGTTTTCAACATAAATCAAAATGGCGGACAGGAAGTTCAGCGTACTCTGGCATATTTGGTATCTATGTTGTCGGCATAAGCCAATGAATATTTTGATACCAGTTTCATTGCAATAGGCTAATGCAATAAAAAACGTTATAAACATTTTTTAGAAATGTAATTATTAATGGTTAATGAATGGTTTATTATTCTTGATCAATAGGTGGCGCTGTTACCAAAATTAATGTGGCGTGGTCAGTGTGAGGTGACAATGGCACATACAAAGTTTGGTGCAAATATGTCAAAGCTTTGCCGAGATACAGCCTCAGATGTGTTTTGGCATCTTACGAACAAATTCGTTGATGCGCTAAACGAAAACCGTTTCGTATATCAACACGAATTCCATAACTTTTTATCAGGATGGTCTGAAGATGATCCGAACCAAATTTGGTGAAAATCGGACTAACGGTCTAGGAGGAGTTCAAAAAATTAGGTTTTCAACTTTAATCAAAATGGCGGACAGGAAGTATGGCCAATTTTGGCATAATTGGTATCGATGTTCTCGGCATGACCCAAAGAATTTAGCGAGACAACTTTCATTTGAATAGTCTAATATTTTCAAAAGTTATTAGCATATATCCGATATTTCATTATAACTTTTGACCACAAGGTGGCGCTGCCACCAAACTTTTTGAGTAGCTTCAGGACATGGAGCCAAACATTTTTGTAATTATTTTCGTAACGATACGATAATGCGTTCAAAAAATACAGCATTTTAAAACATAATTCAAAATGGCCGACACCTAAAATGGCCGTCACGGCAAAATTGGATATCATTCGACTCGACATGACCCACCGAATCTAATGAGACCAGTTTTGTGATTTTGGCCAAACCATTCAGAAGTTATAAGGAAAAATATGAATTTTTCATATCTCCTGACCACTAGGTGGCGCTGCGTCGAAACACTGCAGGTAGTCTCTGGTCATGCTTTTTATAACATACACCAAGTTTTGTCTCAATACGCCCAACCGTTGCGGAGTTATAGCCTCACAAGCATTTTTGCGTGCTTTTCGTAGAATTTGTTCGCGTAGGTTAGACGAACAGTGGACGAATCAACTTGAATTCCATAATTTTCTGCCATCATGGTCTGAAGATGATCTGAGCCAATTTTCATGAAAATCGGACTAACCCTCTAGGACGAGTTCGAAAAAGTAGGTTTTTCGAACAATTGAAAATAGCGAAAAAACTAAACCTTGCGATTTTTGAATTTCGGGGTTCATTCGACTTGGCCTGAGCCAAGGATTCAGAGGAAAAAAAAGAATTTTAATTTTGTGGCTTACGGGTCAAAAGTTATTAGCATAAAAATATTGACATTTTGGACAAGTGGTGGCGCTAGAGAGTTGGAGTTAGAGACTTCAAATTTGCTATAGTTAATGCTGGGACTGTCCTCTATCAGTGTGCCAAATTATACAACTTTCCCGCAATCGGTTCTATGGGCTGCCATAGACTTGCGGCGGAAGAAGAAGAAGAAGAAGAAGAAGAAGAATAAATATAGCTGCAAGCAGCAATTGCGGGGCCAAGCACTCCAGCTGCAAATTGAGGAGCTAAACATGGCATGGAGCATCACACCAAATGCAACAATGAGCAATTACAGCAATTTTAGGATGACTGTAATTGAAATGGTGGAAAAATCATAAATACAAGCACTAGTATTATGATTAAATGGCTTATCACTTTTGACCAACAGGTGGCGCTGTAATCAAATCATTTTGGTGTTTTCTGTGTGAGGTGAGAATGGCACACACAAAGTTTGGTGTCAGTATGCCAAAGCATTGCAGTTACACAGGCTGAAGTGTCATTTTGGCATCATGCCTGAAATTCGTCGCTGTAGTATGCGAAAACGGTTTTGCCTATCGATACAAAATCCATAACATTTTGTCAGCACAGTCTGAAGATCATCTGATTCAATTTTGGTGAAAATCGGACCAACGGTTGATGAGGAGTTCGAAAAAGTAGGTTTTCAACATAAATCAAAATGGCGGACAGGAAGTTCAGCGTACTCTGGCATATTTGGTATCTATGTTGTCGGCATAAGCCAAGGAATATTTTGAGACCAGTTTCATTGCAATAGGCGAATGCAATAAAAAGTTATTAGCATTTTTATAAATGTAATTATTAATGGTTAATGAATGATTTATTACTCTTGACCTATAGGTGGCACTGTTACCAAATTGATGTGGCATGGTCAGTCTGAGGTGACAATGGCACATACAAAGTTTGGTACAAATATGTCAAAGCATTGCCGAGATACCGCCTCAGATGTATTTTGGCATCTTACGAACAAATTCGTTGATGCGCTAAACGAAAACCGTTTCGTATATCAACACGAATTCCATAACTTTTTGTCAGCTTGGTCTGAAGATGATCCGAACCAAATTTGGTGAAAATCGGACTAACGGTCTAGGAGGAGTTCGAAAAAGTAGGTTTTCAACTTTAATCAAAATGGCGGACAGGAAGTATGGCCAATTTTGGCATAATTGGTATCGATGTTCTCGGCATGACCCAAAGAATATAGTGAGACCACTTTCATTTCAATAGTCTAATATTTTCAAAAGTTATTAGCATATATTAGATATTTCATTATAACTTTTGACCACAAGGTGGCGCTGCCACCAAACTTTTTGAGTAGCTTCAGGGCATGGAGCCAAACATTTTTGTAATTATTTTCGTAGCGATACGATAATGCGTTCAAAAAATACAGCATTTTGAAACATAATTCAAAATGGCCGACACCTAAAATGGCCGACACGGGAAAATTGGATATCATTCGACTCGACATTACACACCGAATCTAATGAGACCAGTTTTTTGATTTTTGGCCAAACCATTCAGAAGTTATAAGCAAAAATATGCATTTTTCATATCTCCTGACCACTAGGTGGTGCTGAGTCGAAACACAGCAGGTAGTCTCAGGACATGCTTGTTATAAGACACACCAAGTTTGGTCTCAATACGCCAAACCGTTGCGGAGTTATAGCCTCACAAGCATTTTTGCGTGCTTTTCGTAGAATTTTTTCGCATGGTAGTCGAGAACGGTTGGACGAATCAACTTGAATTCCATAACTTTTTGCCGGCATGGTCAGAAGATTATCTGAGCCAATTTTCATGAAAATCGGACTAACCGTCTAGGACAAGTTCGAAAAAGTAGGTTTTTCGAACAATTGAAAATAGCGAAAAAACTAAACCTTACGATTGTTGAATTTCGGGTTTCATTCGACTTGGCCTGAGCCAAGGATTCAGAGGAAAAAAGAATTTTCATTTTGTGGCTTACGGTTCAAAAGTTATTAGCATAAAAACATTGAAATTTTGGACAAGTGGTGGCGCTAGAGAGTTAGAGTTAGAGACTTCAAATTTGCTATATTTAATGCTGGGACTGTCCTCTATCAGTGTGCCAAATTATACAACTTTCCCGCAATCGGTTCTATGGGCTGCCATAGACTTGCGGCGGAAGAAGAAGAAGAAGAAGAAGAATAAATATAGCTGCAAGCAGCAATTACGGGGCCAAGCACTCCAGCGGCATATTGAGGACAAGCTAAGCAGGATGGAAGCATGGCGTGGAGCAACAATGAGCGATTACAGCAATTTTAGGATGATTGTAATTGAAATGGCGGAAAAATCATAAAAACAAGCACTAGTATTATGATCAAATGGCTTATCACTGTTGACCAACAGGTGGCGCTGTGATCAAATCATTTTGGTGTGTTCTGTGTGAGGTGAGAATGGCACACACAAAGTTTGGTGTCAGTATGCTAAAGCATAGCAGAGATACAGCCTCAAGTGTGATTTTGGCATCATGCCTGAAATTCGTCGCTGTGGTATGCGATAATGGTTTTGTCTATCGATACAAAATCCATAACATTTTGTCAGCACAGTCTGAAGATCATCTGATTCAATTTTGGTGAAAAATCGGACCAACGGTTGATGAGGAGTTCGAAAAAGTAGGTTTTCAACATGAATCAAAATGGCGGACAGGAAGTTCAGCGTACTCTGGCAAATTTGGTATCTATGTTGTCGGCATAAGCCAGGGAATATTTTGAGGCCAATTTCATTGCAATAGGCTAATGCAATAAAAAGTTATTAGCATTTTTATAAGTGTAAATTTTAATGGTAAATGAATGGTATATTACTCTTGAACTATAGGTGGCGCTGATACCAAATTGATGTGGCATGGTCAGTGTGAGGTGTCAATGGCACATACAAAGTTTGGTGCAAATATGTCAAAGCTTTGCAGAGATACAGCCTCAGATGTGTTTTGGCATCTTACGAACAAATTCGTTGATGCGCTAAACGAAAACCATTTCGTATATCAACACGAAATCCATAACTTTTTGTCAGCACACTCTGAAGATGAACCGAGTCTAATTTCGTGAAAATCGGACTAACGGTCTAGGAGGAGTTCGAAAAAGTAGGTTTTCAACTTTAATCAAAAGGGCGGACAGGAAGTATGGCCAATTTTGGAATAATTGGTATCGATGTTCTCGGCATGACCCAGAGAATATAGAGACATAACTTTCATTACAATAGTCTATTTTTTTCAAAAGTTATTAGCATTTTTAATATATTTCATTATAACTTTTGACCACAAGGTGGCGCTGCCACCAAACTTTTTGAGTAGCTTCAGGGCATGGAGCCAAACATTTTTGTAATTATTTTCGTAGCGATCCGACAATGCGTTCAAAAAATACAGCATTTTGAAACATAATTCAAAATGGCCGACACCTAAAATGGCCGACACGGGAAAATTTGATATCATTCGACTTGACATGACCCACCGAATCTAATGAGACCAGTTTTGTGATTTTTGGCCAAACCATTCAGAAGTTATAAGCAAAAATATGCATTTTTCATATCTCCTGACCACTAGGTGGCGCTGCGTCGAAACACTGCAGGTAGGCTCAGGTCATGAGTGTTATAACATATGCCAAGTTTGGTCTCAATACGGCAAACCGTTGTGGAGCTATAGCCTCACAAGCATTTTCGCGTGCTTTTCGTAGAATTTGTTCGCGTGGGTATTCGAGAACGGTTGGACAAATCAACTTGAATTCCATAACTTTTTGCCGGCATGGTCTGAAGATGATCTGAGCCAATTTTCATGAAAATCGGACTAACCGTCTAGGACAAGTTCGAAAAAGTAGGTTTTTCGAACAATTGAAAATAGCGAAAAAACTAAACCTTGCGATTTTTGAATTTCAGGGTTCATTCGACTTGGCCTGAGCCAAGGATTCAGAGGAAAAAAGAATTTTCATTTTGTGGCTTACGGTTCAAAAGTTATTAGCATAAAAACATTGAAATTTTGGACAAGTGGTGGCGCTAGAGAGTTAGAGTTAGAGACTTCAAATTTGCTATAGTTAATGCTGGGATTGTCCTCTATCAGTGTGCCAAATTATACAACTTTCTCGCAATCGGTTCTATGGGCTGCCATAGACTTGCGGCGGAAGAAGAAGAAGAAGAATAAATATAGCTGCAAGCAGCAATTACGGGGCCAAGCACTACATGAGCAAGCTTCAGACGAACGGCAGGAATGAGTAATTAAAACCGTTTTAAGATTATTTTAGGCAAAATGGGCTTGAAATCAATAAAGACAACAACTAGTAATAGGATTTATTGGCTTATCACGTTTGACCAATAGGTGGCGCTGTTGTCAAATTAGTGTGGAATGGTCAGTGTGAAGTGACTATTGCACATACAAAGTTTGGTGTCAGTATGTCAAAGCTTTGAAGAGATATAGCCTTAGAGACATTTTGACACAGTGCTCAATGTTGATAACGGCGCTGTACGAAAACAGTTTTGTCTTTCGACACGAAATCCACAACTTTTTGTCAGCACAGTCTGAAGATCATCTGATTCGATTTTTGGTGAAAATAGGACCAACAGTTGATGAGGAGTGCAAAAAAGTATGTTTTCAACATAAATCAAAATGGCCGACAGAAAGTTCAGCTTATTATGAAATAATTGATATGAATGTTGTCGGCATGACCCACAGAATATTTTGAGACCAGTTTCATTACGATAGGTCTATGAAATCAAAAGTTATGAAATTTTCAAAAATGCTAATAATTAAGAATTAATGAATGTTTATTACTCCAGACCAATAGGTGGCGCTGTTACCAAATTGATGTGACGTGATCAATTTGTGGTGACAATGGCACATACAAAGTTTGGTGTAAATATGTCAAATCTGTGCAGAGATACAGCCTCAGATACATTTTGGCATCCTTCCAACAAATTCGTTGGTGCGCTAAACGAAAACCGTTTCGTTTATCGACACGAAATCCATAACTTTTTGCCAGCATCGTCTGAAGATGATCTGAGTCACATTTGGTGAAAATTGGACTAACGGTCTAGGAGGAGTTTGAAAAATTAGGTTTTCAACATGAACCAAAATGGCGTACAGGAAGTTTGGCCAATTTTGTTGTAATTGGTATCAATGTTCTTGGCATGATCCAAAGAATTTAGCGAGACAAGTTTCATTCCAATAGTCCAATGTATTCAAACGTTACTAGCATTTATTGTAAATTTCTTTATAACTTTTGACCACAAGGTGGCGCTGTGCCCAAAGTTTTTGAGTACCATCAGGGCACGGTGTCGAACATTTTTTTGTAATTAGTTTCGTAACGATACGCTAATGCGTTTGTGAAATACAGCAACTTAGTTAATAATTCAAAATGGCCGACGCCCAAAATGGCTGACATGGGAAAACTGGGTATCATTCGATTCAACATGATGCACCGAATCTGAAAGAGGACCAGTTTTGTGATTTTTGGCCCAAACAATTCAGAAGTTCAGTGCAAAAATATGAAATTTTTCGTATCTCCAGACCACTAGGGGGCACTGCACCGAAACACTGCAGGTAGCCTCAGGCTATGCTTATTACAACATACACCAAGTTTGGTCTCAATACGCTAAACCGTTGCGGAGATATAGCCTCATAAACTATTTTTGCGTGCTTTTTCTTGAATTCGTTTGTGTGTAATTCCAGAACGTTTTGAATAATCAACTTGAATTCCATAACTTTTTGCCAGCATGGTCTGAAGATGATCTGAGCTCATTTTGGTGAGAGTCGGACTAACCATCTAGGAAGAGATAGAAAAAGTAATTTTTTCGAAAATCTAAAAATAGAAAAAAAACTAAACCTTGCGATTTTTGAATTTTGGGGTTCAATCAACTTGGCATGAGCCAAGGGTTCAGAGAAAAATATAATGTTCCTTATGTACCTTATGGTTCAAACGTTATTAGCATAAAATTTTTGAAAGTTTGGACAAGTGGTGGCGCTAGAGAGTTGAATTAGAGACTTTCAAATTGGCTCTGATTAATGTTGACACTGTCCTCTATGAGTGTGCCAAATTTCACAACTTTCCCACAGTCGGTTCTATGGGCTGCTATAGACTTGCGGCGGAAGCGGAAGAATAACTTGGCCCTAATAATAATAATAAGAAGAAACCTAACGGATACAATAGGTGCCTAAGCACCTTCGGTGCTTGGCCCCTAAATATAGCTGCAAGCAGCAATTACGGGGCCAAGCACTCCAGCGGCAAATTGAGGAGCTAAGCATGGCGTGGAGCATTACACCAAATGCAACAATGAGCAATTTCAACAACTTTAGGATGATTGTAATTGAAATGGTGGAAAAATCATAAATAAAAGCTCTAGTATTATGTTTAAATGGCTTATTACTTTTGACCAACAGGTGGCGCTGTGATCAAATCATTTTGGTGTGTTCTGTGTGAGGTGACAATGCCACACACAAAGTTTGGTGTCAGTATGCCAAAGCATTGCAGAGATACAGGCTGAAGTGTCATTTTGGCATCATGCCTGAAATTCGTTGCTGTGGTATGCGATAACGGTTTTGTCTATCGATACAAAATCCATAACAATTTGTCAGCACAGTCTGAAGATCATCTGATTCAATTTTGGTGAAAATCGGACCAACGGTTGATGAGGAGTTCGATAAAGTAGGTTTTCAACATAAATCAAAATGGCGGACAGGAAGTTCAGCGTACTCTGGCATATTTGGTATCTATGTTGTCGGCATAAGCCAAGGAATATGTTGAGACCAGTTTCATTGCAATAGGCTAATGCAATAAAAAGTTATTAGCATTTTTATAAATGTAATTATTAATGGTTAATGAATGGTTTATTACTCTTTACCAATAGGTGGCACTGTTACCAAATTGATGTGGCATGGTCAGTGTGAGGTGACAATGGCACATACAAAGTTTCGTACAAATATGTCAAAGCTTTGCCGAGATACAGCCTCAGATGTATTTTGGCATCTTACGATCAAATTCGTTGATGCGCTAAACGAAAACCGTTTCGTAAATCAACACGAAATCCATAACTTTTTGTCAGCTTGGACTGAAGATGATCCGAACCAAATTTGGTGAAAATCGGACTAACGGTCTAGGAGGAGTTCGAAAAAGTAGGTTTTCAACTTTAATCAAAATGGCGGACAGGAAGTATGGCCAATTTTGGCATAATTGGTATCGATGTTCTCGGCAGGACCCAAAGAATATAGCGAGACCACTTTCATTTCAATAGTCTAATATTTTCAAAAGTTATTAGCATATATCAGATATTTCATTATAACTTTTGACCACAAGGTGGCGCTGCCACCAAACTTTTTGAGTAGCTTCAGGACATGGAGCCAAACATTTTTGTAATTATTTTCGTAACGATACGATAATGCGTTCAAAAACTACAGCATCTTAAAACATAATTCAAAATGGCCGACACCTAAAATGGCTGACACGGGAAAATTGGATATCATTCGACTCGGCATGACCCACCGAATCTAAATGAGACCAGTTTTGTGATTTTTGACCAAAACCATTCAGAAGTTATAAGCAAAAATATGCATTTTTTATATCTCCTGACCACTAGGTGGCGCTGCGTCGAAACACTGCAGGAGTATCTCAGGTCATGCTTGTTATAACACACACCAAGTTTGGTCTCAATACGCCAAACCGTTGCGGAGTTATAGCCTAACAAGCATTTTTGCGAGCTTTTCGTAGAATTTTTTCGCGTGGTAGTCGAGAACGGTTGGACGAATCAACTTGAATTCCATAACTTTTTGTCGGCATCGTCTGAAGATGAACTGAGCCAATTTTTTTCGTGAAAATCGGACTAACCGTCTAGGACAAGTTCGAAAAAGTAAGTTTTTCGAACAATTGAAAATAGCAAAAAAACTAAACCTTGCGATTTTTGAATTTCGGGGTTCATTCGACTTGGCCTGAGCAAAGGATTCAGTGGAAAAAAAGAATTTTCATTTTGTGGCTTACGGTTCAAAAGTTATTAGCATAAAAATATTGAAACTTTGGACAAGTGGTGGCGCTAGAGAGTTGGAGTTAGAGACTTCAAATTTGCTATAGTTAATGTTGGGACTGTCCTCTATCAGTGTGCCAAATTACTACAACTTTCCCGCAATCGGTTCTATGGGCTGCCATAGACTTGCGGCGGAAGAAGAAGAAGAAGAAGAAGAAGAAGAAGAAGAAATAATAATAACGCCAACGGATACAATAGGTGCCTACGCACCTGCGGTGCTTGGCCCCTAATATATATAGCTGCAAGCAGCAATTGGTTCGGGGCCAAGCACTCCAGCGGCAAATTGAGGAGCTAAGCATGGCATGGAGCATACACCAAATGCAACAATGAGCAATTACAGCAATCTTAGGATGAATTGTAATTGAAATGGCGGAAAAGTCATAAATAAAAGCACTAGTATTATGATTAAATGGCTTATCACTTTTGACCAACAGGTGGCGGCTGTAATCAAATCATTTTGGTGTGTTCTGTGTGAGGGTGTGACAATGGCACACACAAAGTTTGGTGTCAGTATGCCAAAGCATTGCAGAGATACAGGCTGAAGTGTCATTTGGCATCATGCCTGAAATTTGTCGCTGTGGTATGCGGAAAAACGGTTTTGTCTATCGATACAAAATCCATAACATATTGTCAGCATAGTCTGAAGATCATCTGATTCAATTTTGGTGAAAATCGGACCAACGGTTGATGAGGAGTTCGAAAAGTAGGTTTTCAACATAAATCAAAATGGCGGACAGGAAGTTCAGCGTACTCTGGCATATTTGGTATCTATGTTGTCAGCATAAGCCAAGGATATTTTTGAGACCTGTTCATTGCAATAGGCTAATGCAATAAAAAGTTATTAGCATTTTTATAAAATGTAATTTTAATGGTTAATGAATGGTTTATTACTCTTGAACAATAGGTGGCGCTGTTACCAATTTGATGTGGCATGGTCAGTGTGAGGTGACAATGGCACATACAAAGTTTGGTACAAATATGTAAAAGCTTTGCAGAGATACAGCCTCAGAGTTATTTTGGCATCTTACGAACAAATTCGTTGATGCGCTAAACGAAAACCATTTCGTATATCACACGAATTCCATAACTTTTTTCATCAGAATGGTCTGAAGATGATCCGAAAACCAAATTTGGTGAAAATCGGACTAACGGTCTAGGAGGAGTTCGAAAAATTAGGTTTTCAACTTTAATCAAAATGGCGGACAGGAAGTATGGCCAATTTTGGCATAATTGGTATCGATGTTCTCGGCATTACCCAAAGAATATAGCGATACCACTTTCATTTCAATAGTCTAAATTTTTCAAAAGTTATTAGCATAGATCTGAATTTCATTATAACTTTGACCACAAGGTGGCGCTGCCACCAAACTTTTTGAGGAGCATCAGGGCATGGAGCCAAACATTTTTGTAATTATTTTCGTAAACGATACGATAATGCGTTCAAAAAATACAGCATTTTTAAAACATAATTCAAAATGGCCGACACCTAAAAGGCCGACACAAGGAAAATTGGATATCATTCGACTCGCATGGACCCCCGAATCTAATGAGACCAGTTTTTGTGATTTTTGGCCAAACCCATTCAGAAGTTATAAGCAAAAATATGCATTTTTTTATATCTCCTGACCACTAGGTGGCGCTGCGTCAAAACCCTGCAGGTAAGTCCTCAGGTCATGCTTGTTATAACACTCACCAAGTTTGGGTCTCAATACGCCAAACCATTGCGGAGTTATAGCCTCACAAGCATTTTGCGTGCTTTTCGTAGAATTTTTTCGATGTGGTAGTCGAGAACGGTTGGGCGAATCAACTTGAAATTCCATAACTTTTTGCCAGCATGGTCTGAAAGATGATCTGAGCCAATTTTCGTGAAAAGTCGGACTAAAACCGTCTAGGACGAGTTCGAAAAAGTAGGTTTTTCAAACAATTGAAAATAGCGAAAAAACTAAACCTTGCGATTTTTTTAATTTCGGGGTTCCTTGTTCTTGGCATGAGCCAAGGATTCAGAGGAAAAAAGACTTTTCATTTTGTGGCTCTACGGTTTTCAAAAGTTATTAGCATAAAAATATTGAAATTTTGGACAAGTGGTGGCGCTAGAGAGCTGGAGTTAGAGACTTCAAATTTTTGCTATAGTTAATGCTGGGACCTGTATCGATAATGTGTTCCAAATTATATAGCATTTAAATCATGGGCGGTTCAAAATGGGGACACCTAAAAGGGCGCTCACACTTGAAAGTGGACCTAATGTTCCAATGAAAGACCCCACGAATCTAAAGAGATCAGTTTTGTGATTTTTGGCACAAACCCTCAGAAGTTATAAGCACAACTATGCATTTTTCAGATCTCCTGACCACTAGGTGGACGCTGCGTCGAAAACACTGAATGGTAATCTAAGGTCAGCTTGTTATAAGTTACAACAAGTTGGATCAAGACGCCAAAAGCCGTTTCAAGCACGTTATAGCCCACAAGCATTTTTGCGTGCAAGATTGAATTAGTTTGCGTGGGATTCCGCAGAACGGTTGGACAAATAAACTTGCATTCCATAACTATGACACAATGGCACGGCCTGAAGATTACATATGAGCCAATTTTCGTCAAAATCGGACTAACCGTAAAGACGAGTTCGAAAAAAGTAAGTTTTTCGAACAATGAAAATAGCCTAAAAACTAAACCTTGCTAGATTGTTTGAATCTTGGGGTTCAGTCTTCCTCCGAACCCATAAACTTGACCAGCAATGTCTCAAGAGGACAAAAAGAATTTTGCATGCTCTGGGTTTACGTTCATCAAAGTTATTAGTGCAATAATACTTACTTTGGACAAGTGGTGGCGCTATGGTTAGGCTTGGAAGTGTCGATGCTTTATCAATTTGCTATAGGTATGATATGAATGTCCTATTCGGCATGTGCCAATATTATTGCGACAACACGCTCACGGTTTCACTAAATCGGGTCTATGGCCTCAAAGTAATTTAACATTTTGGAACATTTCATAGTTTAGCACCTTCAGTGAAGGGTTCTATAAGCTGATAGAATCTTCAATTTAGGTGCCTAAGCAAGTGGTCGACCCAACGGGACCAATGCTGCACAGCAGCATGCGGGGCCAGCATAAAAGTGAGGAGCTAAACATGCCGTGGAAGGGAGCAT
This sequence comes from Cyprinus carpio, assembly GCF_018340385.1. Classification (NCBI taxonomy): domain Eukaryota; kingdom Metazoa; phylum Chordata; class Actinopteri; order Cypriniformes; family Cyprinidae; genus Cyprinus; species Cyprinus carpio. The sequence continues at coordinate 273,008 of NW_024879398.1, read as the reverse complement.
CAGACCAATGCAACATTGAGAAATTACAGCAATTTTAGGATGATTGTAATTGAAATAGCGGAAAATCATAAATACAAGCACCCAGTATTTCGATTAAATGACGTTATCACTTTTGACCAACAGGTGGCGCTGTAATCAAATATTTTGGTGTGTTCTGTGTGAGGTGACAATGGCACACACAAAGTTATGGTGTCAGTATACCAAGCATTGCAGAGATACAGGCTGAAGTGTCATTTTGGCATCATGCCTGAAATTCGTTCGCCGCTGTGTAGTATGCGAAAACGGTTTTGTCTATCAATACAAAATCCACAACATTTTGTCAGCACAGTCTGAAGATCATCTGATTCAATTTGGTTAAAATCGGACCAACGGTTGATGAGGAGTTCGAAAAAAGTAGGTTTTTCAACATAAATCAAAATGGCGGACAGGAAGTTCAGCGTACTCTGGCATATTTGGTATCTATGTTGTCGGCATAAGCCAAGGAATATTTTGAGACCAGTTTCATTGCAATAGGCTAATGCAATAAAAAGTTATTAGCATTTTTATAATTGTAATTATTAATGGTTAATGAATGGTTTATTACTCTTGACCAATAGGTGGCGCTGTTACCAAATTGATGTTGCATGGTCAGTGTGAGGTGACAATGGCACCTACAAAGTTTGGTGCAAAAATGTCAAAGCTTTGCAGAGATACAGCCTCAGATGTATTTTTGCATCTTACGAGCAAATTCGTTGATGCGCTAAACGAAAACAGTTTTGTATATCAACACAAAATCCATAACTTTTTGTCAGCTTGGTCTGAAGATGATCCGGACCAAATTTGGTGAAAATCGGACTAACGGTCTAGGAGGAGTTCGAAAAAGTAGGTTTTCAACTTTAATCAAAATGGCGGACAGGAAGTATGGCCAATTTTGGAATAATTGGTATCGATGTTCTGGGCATGACCCAAGAATATAGTGACATGACTTTCATTGCAATAGTCTAATTTTTTCAAAAGTTATTAGCATTTTTAAGAAATTTCATTATAACTTTTGACCACAAGGTGGCGCTGCCACCAAACTTTTTTATTAGCTTCAGGTCATGGAGCCAAACATTTTTGTAATTATTTTCGTAGCGATACAATAATGCGTTCAAAAAATACAGTATTTTGAAACATAATTCAAAATGGCCGACACCTAAAATGGCCGACATGGGAAAATTGGATATCATTCGAATTGTCATGACCCACCGAATACAAAGAGACCAGTTTTGTGATTTTTGGCCAAACCATTCAGAAGTTATAACCAAAAATATGCATTTTTCATATCTCCTGACCACTAGGTGGCGCTGCGTCGAAACACTGCAGGAAGTCTCACGTCATGCTTGTTATAAAACACACCAAGTTTGGTCTCAATACGCCAAACCGTTGCGGAGTTATAGCCTCACAAACATTTTTGCGTGCTTTTCGTAGAATTTTTCGCGTGGTAGTCGAGAACGGTTGGACGAATCAACTTGAATTCCATAACTTTTTGCTGTCATGCATCTGAAGATGATCTGAGCCAATTTTCTGGTGAAAATCGGACTAACCGTTTAGGACGAGTTTGAAAAAGTAAGTTTTTCGAACAATTGAAAATAGCGAAAAAACTAAACCTTGTGATTTTTGGGGATCGGGTGTCCATTCGACTCAGCATGAGCCAAGGATTCGAGGAAAAAAAGAATTTTCATTTTGTGGCTTACGTTTCAAAAGTTATTAGCATAAAAATATTGAAATTTTGGACAAGTGGTGGCACTAGAGAGTTGGAGTTAGAGACTTCAAATTTGCTATAGTTACTGCTGGGACTGTCCTCTATCAGTGTGCCACAATATACAACTTTCCGCGCAATCGGGCTCTATGGGCTGCCATAGACTTGCGGCGGAAGAAGAAGAAGAAGAAATAGGTGCTAACACCTTCGAAATATAGCTGCAAGCAGCAATTACGGGGCCAAGCACTACATGAGCAAGCTTCAGACGAACGGCAGGAATGAGTAATTAAAACCGTTTTAAGATTATTTTAGGCAAAATGGCGTGAAAACAATAAAGACAACAACTAGTAATAGGATTTATTGGCTTATCACGTTTGACCAATAGGTGGCGCTGTTGTCAAATTAGTGTGGAATGGTCAGTGTGAAGTGACTATTGCACATACAAAGTTTGGTGTCAGTATGTCAAAGCTTTGAAGAGATATAGCCTTAGAGTCATTTTGATACAGTGCTCAGAGTTTATAACGGCGCTGTACGAAAAAACGGTTTTGTCTTTCGACACGAAATCCATAACTTTTTGTCAGCACAGTCTGAAGATCATCTGATTCGATTTTGGTGAAAATCGGACCAACGGTTGGTGAGGAGTGCAAAAAAAGTATGTTTTCAACATAAATCAAAATGGCCGACAGAAAGTTCGGCTTATTATGACAAAATTGATATGTATGTTGTCGGCATGACCCAAGGAATATTTTAAGACCAGTTTCATTACAATAGGTCAATGAAATCAAAAGTTATGAAATTTTCAAAAATGCTAATAATTAAGAATTAATGAATCTTTATTACTCCAGACCAATAGGTGGCGCTGTTACCAAAATGGTGTGACGTGATCAATTTGTGGTGACAATGGCACATGTAAAGTTTGGTGTAAATATGTCAAATCTGTGCAGAGATACAGCCTCAGATACATTTTGGCATCCTTCCAACAAATTTGTTGGTGCGCTAAACGAAAACAGTTTCATATATCGACACGAAATCCATAACTTTTTGCCAGCATCATCTGAAGATGATCTGAGTCACATTTGGTGAAAATTGGACTAACGGTCTAGGAGGAGTTTGACAAATTAGGTTTTCAACATGAATCAAAATGGCGGACAGGAAGCTTGGCCAATTTTGTCGTAATTGGTATCGATGTTCTCGGCATGATCCAAAGAATTCAGGGAGACCCAGTTTCATTCCAATAGTCCAAAGTATTCAAACGTTATTAGCATATATGGTAAATTTCTTTATAACTTTTGACCACAAGGTGGCGCTGTGCCCAAAGTTTTTTGAGTACCATCAGGGCACGGTGTCGAACATTTTTGTAATTAGTGTCGTAACGATACGCTAATGGGTTTGTGAAATACAGCAACATAGATAATAATTCAAAATGGCCGACGCCCAAAATGGCTGACATGGGAAAACTGGGTATCATTTGATTCAACATGATGCACCAGATCTGAAGAGACCAGTTTTGTGATTTTTGGCCTAACCATTCAGAAGTTCTGTGCAAAAATATGCATTTTTTTTTTGTATCTCCTGACCACTAGGGGGCACTGCGCTGAAACACTGCAGGTAGCCTCAGGCTATGCTTGTTACAACATACACTAAGTTTGGTCTCAATACCCTAAGCCATTGCGGAGATATAGCCTGATAACTATTTTTGTGTGTTTTTTCTTGAATTCGTTTGCGTCTTATTCCAGAACGTTTTGAATAATCAACTTGAATTCCATAACTTTTTGCCAGCATGGTCTTAAGATGATCTGAGCTTATTTTTGGTGAGAATCGGACTAACCATCTAGGAAGAGATAGAAAAAGTAATTTTTTTGAATATCTAAAAATAGAAAAAAAACTAAACTAAACCTTGCGATTTTTGAATTTTGTGGTTCAATCGACTTGGCATGAGCCAAGGATTCAGAGAAAAATATAATGTTCCTTCTGTACCTTATGGTTCAAACTTTATTAGCATACATTTTTTTAAAAGTTTGGACAAATGGTGGCGCTAGAGAGTTGGAGTTAGAGATTTTAAATTTGTGATGGTTAATGTTGACACTGTCCTCTATGAGTGTGCCAAATATCACAACTTTCCCGCAGTCGGTTCTATGGGCTGCCATAGACTTGCGGCGGAAGCGGAAGAATAATAATAATAATAATAAAAAGAAATCTATAATAACGCCAACGGTTTTCAATAGGTGCCTACGCACCTTCGGTGCTTGGCCCCTAATAATGCCAAGGGTTTCAATAGGTGCCTACGCACCTTCGGTGCTTGGCCCCTAATAATAATAACGCCAACGATTTCAATAGGTGCCTATGCACCTTCGGTGCTTGGCCCCTAATAACGCCAACGGATACAATAGGTGCCTATGCACCTTCGGTGCTTGGCCCCTAAATATAGCTGCAAGCAGCAATTACGGGGCCAAGCACTCCAGCGGCAAATTAAGGAGCTAAGCATGGCATGGAGCATCACACCAAATGCAACAATGAGCAATTACAACAATTTTAGGATGATTGTAATTGAAAAAAGCGGAAAAACATAAATACAAGCACTAGTATTATGATTAAATGACTTAACACTTTTGACCAACAGTTGGCGCTGTAATCAAATCATTTTGGTGTGTTCTGTGTGAGGTGACAATGGCACATACAAAGTTTGGTGCAAATATGTCAAAGCTTTGCCGAGATACAGCCTCAGATGTGTATTGGCATCTTACGAACAAATTCGTTGATGTGCTAAACAAAAACCGTTTAGTATATCAACACGAATTCCATAACTTTTTATCAGGTTGGTCTGAAGATGATCCGAACCAAATTTGGTGAAAATCGGACTAACGGTCTAGGAGGAGTTCGAAAAAGTAGGTTTTCAACTTTAATCAAAATGTGCGGACAGGAAGTATGGCCAATTTTGGAATAATTGGTATCGATGTTCTCGGCAAGACCCAAAGAATATAGAGACATGACTTTCATTGCAATAGTCTAATTTTTTCAAAAGTTATTAGCATAAAAATATTGAAACTTGGGACAAGTGGTGGCGCTAGAGAGTTGGAGTTAGAGACTATAGTTAATGCTGGGACTGTCCTCTATCAGTGTGCAAAATTATACAACTTTCCCGCAATCGGTTCTATGGGCTGCCATAGACTTGCGGCGGAAGAAGAAGAAGAAGAAGCAGAATAATAATAATAGGAAATCTAACGATTACAATAGGTGCCTAAGCACCTTCGGTGCTTGGCCCCTAACAATAATAAGAAGAAGAATCCTAACGGATACAATAGGTGCCTAAGCACCTTCGGTGCTTGGCCCCTAAATATAGCTGCAAGCAGCAATTGTGGGGCCAAGCACTCCAGCGGCAAATTGAGGAGCTAAGCATGGCATGAAGCATCACACCAAATGCAACAATGAGCAATTACAGCAATTTTAGGATGATTGTAATTGAAATTGAGGAAAAATCATAAATACAAGCACTAGTATTATGATTAAATGGCTTATAACTTTTGACCAACAGGTGGCGCTGTTATCAAATCATTTTGTTGTGTTCAGTGTGAGGTGACAATGGCACACACAAAGGTTGGTGTCAGTATGCCAAAGCATTGCAGAGATACAGGCTGAAGGTCATTTTGGCATCAAAATTTGAATTGAATTTTGGGGTTCATTCGACTTGGCCTGAGCCAAGGATTCAGAGGAAGAATTTTCATTTTGTGGCTTACGGTTCAAAAGTTATTAGCATAAAAATATTGAAATTTTGGACAAGTGGTGGCGCTAGAGAGTTGGAGTTAGAGACTTCAAATTTGCTATTGTTAATACTGGGACTGTCCTCTATCAGTGTGCCAAATTATACAACTTTCCCGCAATCGGTTCTATGGGCTGCCATAGACTTGAGGCGGAAGAAGAAGAAGAAGAAGAAGAAGAAGAATAACGCCAACGGATACAATAGGTGCCTACGCACCTTCGGTGCTTGGCCCCTAATAATAACGCCTCACACCATCGGTGCTCGGGCCCTAATTACTGAAATGTGTTTTTTCTTTTATTCCTTTTTCAATAGAATTGGCCCAGACTTATGCAGTGTAAAGTGAAGGAAGCTCCTCTCATAAGATTTTAAACTGTGAGTCTGATGACTCTGAGTGAGTGATGGAAGCCCTTCAAGAAAGGAGCAGAATGCTGAAGATGAATCCAGAACTGTGATTCTGTGTCATTTATATGTTATTCTATGTGCAATACAAATTTAAAATGCACAAATGAGTATGAACAATTTAAGTTTAATTGGGCAGGCACACAATATCTGCTTATGTTCACACCTGGGATTTACTAATTATTAATTTAAGATATCAAACTGCAAAAACATAAATGGTTAGTTGACCCAAAAATGAAAAACTGTCATTATTTCTCACTCTGTCATTCCAAACCTGCAAGACTTTCATTCATTTACGAAACACAAATGAAGATATTTTAAACTGAACCTGAGAGATTTCTGTCTGTCTATCGACAGTCTACACAACTAATACTTTGATACTTCAAGAAGTATAAAGAGATCATAAATCTAATGCAAATGAATTGAGTGGTTTATTCCAAAAAGAGATTGCTTTACAATGAACAGATTGATTTTTCTTTTTCTTTTCACATTTAAACACTGATCAGGGAACATAAACAGAAAAACAGAAAATTTGGACTAAACCACATATGTGACCCTGGACCACAAAACCAGTCTTAAAGGGGTCATAGGATGCTGCTAAAAAGAACATATTTTGTGTAATTTTTTGTATTAATTAAAATTAAATATGTTTTATGTGGTTTAAGGTTAAAAAAACACATTATTTTCCACATACTGTGCATACTATGCCCCGCCTTCTAAGGCTCATCTCTCTAAAAACCGAGGTGTGCTGTGATTGGCCAGCTATCCAGCGCGTTGTGATTGGCCGAATGCGGAATGCGGAATTGGACGGAAATGTTACACCCCTTAACATATTGTGATGCCTTGTCCGGCCAGAGCGACAAGACATAAACATAAAACCCATTATAAACGTATTCGCCAGGTGTGCGCAAACACACGAGGAATTTGTTGCATTTTTTTTAAGGTGATCCATAGGTCTCGAATCTCCTCCTGGCAGGCCCATCATATCGTCCAATGGTTCTCTCACAGAGCCAGCTTCGCAATTTATAGACTTTCTCAACAACTTCCTTCCTATATACAGGATACTACTCATGTGTTGAAGGTCTTAAGCGATATGAGAATTCCAGATAACTGTTTCTTAGTCACATTGGATGTGGAATCACTCTATACAAACATTGCTCATAACGATGGACTAAAAGCTTTACAACATTTCCTGACGAATAGACCTATAGACTCTTTGCCTCCTTCCGAGTTTATCATTAAGCTCACCGAATGGACACTTAAAAATAATGTTTTCTTTCCAAGACCTATTGTATGTTCAGGTTCGGGGCACTGCGATGGGTGCATGTTTTGCCCCTAACTATGCTAACCTTTTTTTTTTTTTTTTAGGTTTGTGGGAGAAGGATTGTGTCTATTTAAACAGATACAGTGATAAGATAAAATGGTGGGGGAGGTACATTGATGATATTCTTCTGATTTGGGGTGGTTCTTATGATGAACTGTTACAATTTTATGATCACTTGAACAATAATGATAGGAATATAAAATTGTGCATGGAACATTCCAAAACGGCTATTAACTTTTTAGATCTAATCATTTCTATTGGCAAAGATGGGAAACTCCATACTACTGTATATCATAAAACAACAGATTGGAACACTATGTTGAAAGCAGATAGTTTCCATCCAAATTGGCTAAAAAATAATATACCTTTTGGCCAGTTCCAACGTCTTAGACGGGTTTGTGAGACCGATAATGAATATGAAGTGCAAGCTAAAATCCTGTCCAATCGATTTTTAGAAAGGGGCTATCACACAGAAATTGTATTTCTAGACCAGAGCTATTTCAGAAGACGACAAAATGATCCTGTTCACAGAATCAGGCCTATTTTGTGACAGAATATAGCTCTTTAGCCAATCCCATAAAAAGGATTATACACTCAAATTTGGAATCTTATTAAGAGTGATCGGTTCTTAGAGAAGTATTTTCTGCATCTCCTAAAATTAGTTTCAAGAGGGCTCCAACTCTACGAGATAGGCTAGTATCTAGTCATCTTCCTGCTAAAAAACCCCCGACCACTTGGCTTAATAGACAATTAAAAGGTACTTATAAATGTGGGGGGTCTTGTAACCATTGTTCTAATATTAAAGAATGCAAAGAATTCTATAAATTTCAAGACAGATAAGAGGTATAATATTAAGACATTCATTAATTGCAATACCACTTTTGTGGTATACAGGTTATCATGCAAATGTGGATACTTTTATGTAAGCCGGACCAAGAGACGTCTCAAAGACAGAGTATCGGAGCATAAAAATGCCATTAGAAAAGCTAATTTAGATTACCCTATAGCAAAACATTTTCAAAATGTGCACAATAGTAATCCAGAAGGCCTAATGGTTGAGGGTTTAGAAATGATCAAAAAAGAGCATTCGGGTGGTGGTGACCGATTAAAATTACTTCTACAGAGAGAAACATTTTATATATATGAGTTACAGCCACAGTATACCCTGGTTTTGAATGAAGAAATAGATTTCAGTCCCTTTTTGTGATATGCCTTTGTTGCTATGTAACCTCCTAGTGGACCTTCTCTGTATGTGCATGTACAGTAGGTAGACATCCAAAATGGGTAATACCGCCACGTGTACCGCCGCCGCAGGGCCGCGGCGTTAACTGCAATTCAGTCGCGTGTTAAAATCATTCGCGAAACTACCGCCAGGTGGCGCAAAGGGACGGATTGCGAACTGAATGTAATTGTAAAATGAACGGAAGATGTTAAACAACAATAACATTATAATATACATTATAACATCCTTAAAAGCCATTAAAAAATAGGATAGTCTTAGGCTACAGTCTACGCTCATCAAAAAATTAAAGAAAGACCTTTACACAAGGGCTCTTATGCATTCTATTGTTATTAAACAGTCATTACATACATACATACATACATATACATATATACACACACACACATATATATATATATATGTAGTATACACACATATATATATATATATATATATATATATATATATATATACACGGATTAAAAAGCTAAATGTTTTAATTTCAGTTCATTCTTGGTTAAATATATATTTATATTTATATATATAATATATATATATATAATAATCTTCAGGTTCCATTTGCAGAGTGAAATGAGAACGGTTCCAGCATTTACAAATAATTCTTTATTCACTCTGTTATTATTCTGATTTTTCAAACTGCTAACACTTTGCATTTTTGAAATTATGCCTTTACTGTGTGACCAAAAATTGTGAATTGTGACTTTGATCGCGCTGGTGCCTCACGCGCACATATTCATTGGAAAAAGCAGTCGTTCACCAGCCATGCGGCGGGAGCAGATGTCCACTTTGGCATATTTTTTCTCATTATGATTTTTTTTCCGTCGATACTGAAACACGTGTGAAATCCAAAGCCTGTTTTCCCTAATGAATAAGAGTTTAGCTTCAAATGGGCAACATGTTTGGATTTGTCCGGAATGAGAGAGATAAGCCCAACCTTACCTTTTGTATCGCTTTAAAATTATTTTAAATTATTATTATTTATTTTTATTTTTTTTGTTTATAAGCCTCTATTATTATATACTGCAATTATATGTATCCAATAGAATTATATATTTTGTAATTCTTGTTCTGTTCTGATAAATTTGTTTTGAATTTAAAGGATTTGTTGTAAAGTGAAGGGAACTAAAAATATCCTGTTCATTAGCCTATAGCATTATAAGGCCTGCCGTTATTATTTCTGAATGTAATAAAATGCAACTCTCACAAACTTAATTTATTTTTAGCGTGTTTTCGTGTATGTTTTTATCCAGCTTTATTTTTCCATTGAATCTGAAAATGACTTTGTGCATCACATTCACTCCGCACGCTCAATCTGCCTCTCGCGTTGTTCAGCTGTGGACGATTTCAAAATGTTTGATATAAAGGTTGCTGTCATATTTTATACAGAAATTGTTCATTTAAAAAAAAAAAAAAAAAAAAAAAAAAAAAAAAAAAATCAAAATATATTGTTTAGTTTTATTATGCTAACATGCAATCAAGGTCTTCAGATACAATATAAGATACAAGTTCATTTAGTCTATTTAACATGCACTGTGACATTTTACCGTTTTAACTTATAAACTCCCTAAGATTTTAAAGTCAGCTTAATAGTATTAAAATTCCAGTTGAATCTAGTATAAAAAAGGTTTTAATTGCTTAAATTATTTCTATGAATTAATAAGTTAGCATGACTTTTTCATCATAGCATTTTTTTACGAGCTGTTTTCGTTTTCTGAAACCAAGCACCCACTTTTTTCTTTTTTTAAAATCTATTAATCTCTCGCATATCTCCTACAGCCTACAAATAAGGGCTACTAGAAGAGGTTCTCTCTTTTATTATTTATTTATAATGTTTATTATTGAAGAAATAAGTATTTATTCTTTAATAAAATAAGGGAGAGAATTAGGGACGATCCAAAATATTTGTAATGTACAATAATATAGGCCTATATTCTGGTCTGTAGTTAAAAGTTATATTTGTTCTGATTCACCCATTTATGTAGGATACAATTATTCTAAAAATAAAAATAAATAATGTCATAAAAACGCCATCGGCCTGAATAAATTTTACCATTATAGAATTGGGGTAGTAATTTTAGGAGGTTAAAATACAGTGAAATTACAAATGGCATGGGATTTTAAAGTATGACAACTGAAGGTCTATAAAACGTTTCTATGATGCAGTTTTTTAAACCAAATGGCACTTAAAAGTTTTCAACTAAAATATTATTTCAACCATATAGCCTGTGAAATAAATAAAATGCCTACTTTTCAATGAAAGAACACTGAGAGTGTAAGGTTGCTTCTGGTGTTTGGATTTTTACTTCAATATAATGAGATCCAAGTTTAAGAATAGCCTACACTAGGTTTTTATTTTTATTTATTATCTAGTGTACTAGTGTGGTATTGTGTAAATATCTATTTAACAGCATTAGCTCAATGAAATACGTCTTCCTTCAGGTAGACTGAATGTTTTCCCACTTTGCTAAATGTTGGGCTCATGATCAATGAGTTGTATTCGCCTCAAACTGATTTAGTAAAATCAAACCGCGGACGGTGAAGCTGGGTCAGTTAGAGCTCGCGCTCTCTGTGAAGGTCTTAAAGCCTTCCTCAAACGCCTACGTTCACAAATAACATGATTTTCGCAAAAATAATGATTAATTATCAATTGATAATTTGTTATTATTTTGGTCTAGTGAAAATAAAAATATGGGCTGCGAGAAAATAATGAATAAAAAAATGTAGGGGCTGCTGTGAGTGCAGGCATGTTTCAACCCAGTAACAACACACCGTTCCTCACAGCCAAAAACAGACCGAATTCAGTTCAGCTGGAGGGGGCTGGGGGGTAGTTCTGTATAGCTTGTGGGGGTCGAGATAAAGGTGTGAATCTCTTGCTCTTTCATATGGACAGTGCCTTATGAGGGTATCAAACTTGCAGAACAGGTTTTATTTTTTAGGACAACTTTAAAGAAAGGTTTGATCCACTTCAAAGGTGTTGACTACTCTATAGCGCAATAAAGTTTATTAGTAATTATAACTTAATTTCAGAGGAAGTGCCTTAACTCCAAAAAAATTATAATATAATAATAAATAAATAAATTAAAAAGATGCAACTGAGACAGGATGGGCGATTAATAAAAAAAAGTTTACACGTTATTACAAAACAATGCTGGAAAGACCTTTATTTTTTTGCCTCCCTATTTAAAATATTTTTCAAATACTAGCCCATCATGACAAGTCAATACAATTCCCCTCAGTCGCTCCTGAGACAAGATGATTAATAAAAAGCAGTAACCGCTTATTAACCTTCTAACTGAAAGACCAGAAATTTATTTAGTTTTTTATTTTGCATACTAGCGCCCATCATGCAATCATAAAGTTCCCCTCCGCGCTTGAGCATTTAATAATGTCCGCTCCGGGATAATGTTATCACCTTACCTCACATTTTCAGCTCCTCAAAAGCTCCTTATCTTGTGTGAAATCTGTGATGGATAATGTTATCACCTTACAAAAAAATAAATAAATAAAATTACAGGACAGTTTCAAAGGGGATTAGGCTATTGTATGCAACTTTTTTTCCTACCAAACGCCAAACTAATAACATTGTCAGCATTAAAAGGTATAATTGCTGCTTTCTGCTGTGTAAATTTTGTTTGTATTGAAAATAACAGTACACATTTTCGGTTATTTTATCTACAGGTCGATGCATTTCTTACAGATTTCTGCTCATTCAAAAATCAGATACAGATGAAGTACTGTAAGATTACATTGTTTGAATGCATTATTGCGACAGCGATTGCGTGTGAATGTGCTGTATCTGTTTAAATCATGCTTTTAACCCGAAAATAATCAGTAAAAGGAACAGACAAACTCCTTGAGAACTAGCCTGTAAATGCTCGACTATTGCCGTCATTATATGGAGAGATTATGTGTATCAAGCTATAGCTAAATATGTTTATCATGTGAATTATTGCTAAATATGCAGTTATTTTACGGGCCATTGGCATGACTTGTACTCGTGATGGAGCGGTGCTGGAGCGAGTGAAAACCACGACGCTCCAGTCAGAGTCACTCCGCTCCGCTCATACTCTGCTCGGCAGCATGCCTCAGACGCGCGGGGAGGGTTGAACCCAATCACAACTACGAGCCCTGAGTGGAGCGTCGGCCGTTTTATTTTGTTGCGTCCATACAATATTTTTTTAGAGTGTGAAATATAAATTTTCACAGAATGTAGGCCTATTCATAATAACAATAGGCCTATATAAAAACCATCTCTTTAAGTTTTTTCTAAATCCCAAACAGAGTCCCAGACATCAGTAAAGTATCCGTCTATGAACATGTTTTATAGGTGACAAAAAAACACCAGAGTTTTGGGAGACATTATATTTTGTGTATACTTTATGTGATTTAAAATGCACAAACCCAGAAGCACAATATCGGCAGAGAAGGTGGTGGCCATTCTCAAAAGATAAAATATCAATTTATTTAAATTTTCGTTTTTGTGTTTCAGAAGGAAAATCATTGTTAAGGCATCTCTCCGTTACAGACCGTTCTGAAAGAACGAATTTATACAAAACGCGTAATAACATTGTTTAAAAAACTTTAACAGAGATGTCTAGAGGGAATTTTAATAGATCTGCCTCCCACGTAAGATTTTCTAGTGACTAGTCGGTCATTTGTCATTATTCAACTAATCGCAGGTTTATATTAAATTTACATCTATAATCCATAATGAGGATTAATATATTCCGTGCTCAAGAACATGCATTAAGTTTGCCACAAAGCACAGGCAGAAGTAGCCTAATAATTGTGAAAAAGGAAGACCATTTTAATTTTTATTAATAAAAAAAATGTTTTTTTGTCGGCTGCAAGATGAAATTCACAGTGCTGACTCTCTCCATATGAACGCGGCTTTAGAGAGAAATGAAACCTTCTCAGATTACATAATGCTTTCGTTTTGAATTGATTCGTTTAAAAGACATTTCAAGCTTTCTGTAGATATATTTCTCATGTATGTGAGACACCCAGATTTTCAGTTATTTCATTATTAGGGAAAAAAAAATCACGTGATCGAGAGGGCGCCTCCCTGTCAAGCGCATTAATAATTTTCGCACAAACACTTGAATATGAATAATAATTCACATTTTCCATATGCATTACAAAGTAATTTTTTTTTTTACATGCAATTATCCAAATAAAACCAAACAAGATTTGTAATTAAGATAAAATGTAGACAAATAAGAATAAATCCGGCACGTGCACTCCGCATCATACGCGCTGAGCAAATCTTGCACTCTGACATTTTACAGAATATTGTACAAACCTGCATTTAAATGCGCAGCTGTAATTTATTTATATTCATTTATTTATTTTTTTTACTTAAATTATATGAAAAGCAATCAAAGAAGACTCCATTTAAAATCACTGAAGTTGTCAATTAATGAAGCTCTTTTTTACATGGTGTGTATTTTGTTGATTAATGACTTGAGTTTAATCATGAGGACGTTTTATTAATCAGTCCATTCTTTAGAGTTTCAGTGATTTAGCTAAATCATGCAGGTTTAATTTATTTGTTTCATGTTTTAATTAGGCCTAAATAATGGGAGCGAAATTATACAGTCCCTCACGTTTTACTAAGATAAAGAAAATAATTTATAAAATACGCAAGCCTATAGCTCACAATAGGCTACCACTCTTAATGCTCCGATGCAAAGTAAACCACAATTTATTTTGAATAATATAACACACAATTCATATTATATAAATAATACTGTACACTACTTAAATGTGTCAAATCTAAAATATGGTGTAGAGAAAATATAAGCACAGGCTCATAGGCTTCACATTTATCCTGCTTTAATTCTTTCTAACAAACGCACATATCTTCGGAAGGACTAAACTTTCATCTGTGAATATTAAATATTTTAACTAGCCTAAAGTGTTTTCCTTTCATTTTCCCCGACTGCAATCAAATATAACACATCGGTGAGGCAAAGCTGACGTCTATTCGCGAAAATGTGCTTTGCTTCGCTCGTTTGAAAACTTGTGATTAAAGCGCCACTCAGCGGTCAAAAGCTGCAAATGCACTTTGCAGACGCCGCGGCGGCGGTACGAGCGGTGGTAGAAGTAACGTTTTGGATGTCCACCTACTGTATATACCTAAATGATCGACAATTATAGGCACAAACTAACAAATAAGGTTTATCAAAGAAAACAATTATTGATCAAGTGCAACTAGCAGCCTTATTTACATGTGACGTGAGTATTACTAGGCATCTCTTTCCAAGTCTCTAGCCGACATGCCGCCTGGCTAGCTTTTCAATACTTTCTTCTTTTTGTGGTTAAGAGGAAAATTCATGTCTTTTTAACATCTTATAACTTTGAAAAGTAAAAAAAAAAACAAACAAACAAAAAAAACGCCCTAATCAAGGGTTCGTATTCAGCCCTTTCGATGCCCCGCCTTCTCAGTATTGTATTAGCCCACTGGAGAGGCTACTTGAAAAATTCTAGGGTAAGAAACTCCTAATAGATCTGTCAGCTCTGCATAACTCGCCGTTTTCAAATATAATCACCTCGATTACTCTTGATGAATTCTCTCTCTCAACTGTAGGACATTGATCATGCAATCAATTTGAAAAGAGACAGGGGAGAAGAAGAAGAAGAAGAAGAAGAAGAAGAAGAAGAAGAAAAGGTATATATTTCATGGGTCTTAGCACTTGGCTGGCAAAAGTCGACATCACCTCAGTTTTCAAAGTTATGCCTATGCATCCAGATTCATAGCACTTATTTGGGGTACACTGGCACAGGAAATTCTATTTTTTTATTTTTTTGTATGCTTAACCCTTTAGGCGCCAGAGGTTTTTTCCTAAAACGTTTGATTTTGACATCTTAATTTCAAAAGGCTATATCTTAAAAGTGATAAAAGATAGAGACTTTCTGTAAATTATAGAAATATTAAAAATGACCCAAAGTTTATGTAGGGATTACAATTTCCCATCTAATTTGCATATTATGACGTCATATTGTGGCGGCCATCTTGTATTATAGAATTTTCATGAAAAGTCATGTTTAAATGATAAAATGCAGCACTTCTTTCCCCCCAAATTGTCCCTCACCTTCTGTATCCTATACTGCACGATACTGAATGCTCAGGTAAATAGTAAGTAGTAAACAAACTGTGTAAATCATTAATAATAAATGGTAGAAACAAACCGAATGCATGTAGCGGTTGGCCTTTTGCTGTAGAGATTTTCCATTTATTACATACAGTAGGCACTCTGATTCCATGTATGGGGCACAAATATATTATTCATATGACACATAAACACAAGTAGACAAGACCTGTTTAGTTCAAAAGCTCACTCGCCACGGCAAGGCAGAGATCATGAGTGAGATGACGAGACAAGACGAGACTACTGTCATTGTCATTGCAACTCCCCACCCTACCTCCACGTTGTCCCCTAACTGTCCTATGAATACTTCGACCTCTTTTAACATACCCAGTGGCATTAGTCTCCACCACAATACTGACACAACGACTGCGGAGAGGCACACGGTCAGAAGACAAAGCTACATGGCTAGCGCTGTAAAAATCTCCCGCCTCGTTCCCCACAACACTAACGTGCCTGCTAACTTCACGATGAACACTCCGACCCCGGGAAACATTGTTCCCACCACTGACATTGGGCAAAGGACCATCTACATTGGGCAAAGGATTCAACGTTTGTGCTTGGTGTAGGGGTATACTTTCACTTTCAGAATCACCATCATCTTCTGAAGGCAGATATTCCCCTTCAGAATCAGGGTCCGTGAATAGAAGTCCCAACACTTCATTGCGGGTAAGCTTTATTGATGCCATTAGAATAATATAATAATAAATAATAATAATAATAATAATTAATAATCTAATGCAAAACTCGCTGACGTTGACTATATTGCTCTGATAAAATGGCTCACTCTCACACTAGCTCCGCTTTTGTTCGCACTGATTCAATGCGCTCTAGCTCGAAGATTTTGTATAGAAGCATGACTTTTTTTGAGTCGGAGATGAAGTATAACATGTCTGCTATCTAGTGGAGGGGAGGTTGAACGAAATTTGACACCCTATTTGACAAAATCGGCCGTTTTATTCAGTGCCGCATCTTGTCGAGTAAACTCGACCATGGCACCTAGAGGGTTAACTTTCGAATGCAAAGACCGCACCAAGATTTTCTGACACGTTATCGGAAGCAGCTTATTGGATTTGTTAAACAATTATGCAAAGTAATCCTTATAGCGTCTACCCTTTTAGACAACCCAAATTGTTCATAGTATTGAACTCCCTGTCAGGTGCTGCAAGAGTGCTACCGGTCGGGCAAACTTTGCCTTTTCTGTTCAACTACCAGCGAAGCTTGCCGGGCGTATTAAACTCCTGTCAGATGCTGCAAGAGCTTTCCCAGTCGAGTGAATGTTTTCTTTCAACTAACGGTGTTGCTTACCCGTCCATGCAGTGAGTACTGAACTCCCGTCGAATGCTGCAAGAGCTTTCCCGGTCAATCAATCTTGGCCTTTCCGTCCGGCTACCGGCGAAGCTTACCCGTCCGTGCCATGAGTATTGAGCTCCCATTGGGTGCTGGCGAGAGCCTCCCGGCTACACAACCTTACCTCTCTGATTCTACAGTCGGCAAGGCTTACCCGTTCGATGCTGTGAGTATTGAGCTCCTGTTGGACATCGGCGAGAGCCTCCTGGCCACACAACTTTACCTTTCTGTCTTACATCAGCGAGGCTTACCCATTTGATGCAGTGAGTATTGAGCTCCTGTCAGATATCGGTGAAAGCCTCCTGAACAGACAACCTGACTTTTTCTTCTCCAATCCAACCATACTACTCCATCTCCGAGTACCTCCGCCTTAGAAATTCTCAGGCTAAATTCCCCCACAAACCACTATTTATTTTTAGACGACTCCAAAAAAAAAGCCTGTCACTCGCTTCTCGGTTAGTCATTTGCCCTTTGCCCACTGATTAGCAGGGGCTCATCAGCCAGTAGGGCCCGTACGCCAACACTGTGACCTATTCCACTCAAGGCAACTCGGGCCCTCCTGGTCGGGCTATTCATTCATGCTGCTCCTCCCTCATTGTCCGGTAGGACTCACCCGTTCCAGCGCTGTGAGGTGCTCCCATTGAGCATCAGCTCGAGCCCTCCCAACCGGGTGCCCCAAATCATGTAGTCCAATACCAGCAGCCGGCAGGGCCTACCTTTCCAAATGCATAAGTTGCTCCCACCGGAGTACATAAGCTCTTCCGGCCTGCCAACCAGCTGACTTCAGCCCCTGCCAGTTCTCAATGCAATTTTGTCAATGTCCTTAGTCTGGCGGCTGTCCTTTTTGCTATTGCCTTTTGGGGGGTACTCTAGGTTCTGGCCATACCCTGCATAGCCAGACGCTACACCCCTGCTTCTAACAGTCAGAGCCGATAACCTTGTACAGGCAGTGCTTCGAGATGTGCAGTTGTGCTTTGGGTGATGCAAGTTCGAGTCTCAGCTTGGTGAGTCTTTTTTTGAACTTCACTCAACAAATGTGCGTGTGCCATACAAACCAGCAAATGATAAAGAAGCAAAAATGTAGGCCTGGAAAATGTATATGTATCTTATTTGATTATAGCCTAGTCTTGACAGAGAGCTGGTTTAGTTTTGAGAGATAGAGAAGCGCAGAGCCACGCGGCTGATTGATTGGTGATCGACCTGTGCTTATTCCATTAATTCATGCATTATATCATACAAGGTTTAAATCATTGACATTTAAATATACACAAATAGTAGAACTTGTATAATGTAGTATTTTACTTGATATTACTCTTGCCAAGTTTTGATTTCTGAGAGTGGCACGGAGAGGCAACAGCAATGCGGTTGTTTGTTTTGAGCTCATTTTATTCATAAAGTTTAATTTATTAATTAAGACCTTGTCCTTTTAATGTGTATCAGGAGAAGTGGTTTTTCTAGCAGTATTTCTACAAATAGTGATTAATGCCCCCCATAAATTCAGTGTGTGTTATGAGGTATGAGGTATATCTTTCCCTGGGCCATGGTGCAACTGTTCTATAGTTATGTTTAGTCAAAACTAGCAAAGAGTATATATATAATTGTCTGTTTGTCGGTCACTACAAGTTATGTTGTGATGACATTAGGGGTCAAACTTGGGAGCCCAATCATCTCTGAGTTTACGAAAAAAATGCCAATGATAATTGGCTAGTGGATTTTGCATGCTGAGCCACTCCCCGTGCACATGGGTATATAAGGTGACAGCGCCCATCCACTCACTAGATTTTTGCTTCGGAGACCAGTAGTACATGGTATCCACCTTACTACAAAGCCATTTCATCTTTGTGTGCAAAAGATTCTGGTTCTGTGCACTCGCTGAGACACTGTCAAGGTTGGTGCGTCGAGCCCCAAGCAGGAGAGCGGCACTCCATGTGTCGCACCCGGGCGCTAAGTCCTCCAAGAAGACGATGAAGCGGCCCTGACATGGGCAACCCGGAGATGTGGGACTCTGCTCTTCAGGAGGTGGCGAGGACAGTGCTGCTCCTTCGCCCGGAGGAGGACCAGGCAGAGAATACAGTCATGGACAAGAATATCGGCACCCTTGGTAAATATTCTCAGTGGAAGCTGTGAAAATTAATCTGCATTGTTAATCCTTTTGATCTTTTATTTGAAAAATTCACAAAAATCTAACCTTTCATTGGATAGTAAGAACACCTGACAAGAGATCAGAGACCATTCCTTCATCCAGAATCACTTCAGACCCTTCAGATTCCCAGCTCCATGTTGGTGGTGCTGCTCTTCAGTTCACCCCACTCATTTTCTATAAGATGCAGGTCAGAGAACTGGAATGGCCATAGCAGAAGCTTGGTTTTGTGCCCAGTGACCCATTTTTGTGTTGTTTTTGAGGTTTGTGTTTGGATTATTGTATGGTTGGATGATCCAAACATGGCCCATTATAAGATTTCTAACAGAGTCAGTCACTTTTTGTTATTTTTTATCTGTTGGTATTTGATAGAATCAAAGATGTCATGTGTCTAAACAAGATGTCCAGGACCTCCAGCAGAAATATAGGCCCAAAACATAAAAAAAACAGCAGTTTATTTCATTGTACACATGGGGTACTTTTTATCCCTGTGTTCACCAAACCCATCTTGAGTGTTTGTTGCTAAAAAGCTAATTTTTTAGTTTCATCTGACCATAGAAGCCAGTCCCATTTGAAGTTCCAGTCGTGTCTGATAACTGAACATGCTGGAGTTTTTGGATGAGCTAGGAGAATTTTTCTTGAAACCCTCCTAAACAACATGTGGTGATGTAGGTGCTGTTTGACAATATATTTTAAGGTTTTCTGACCCCGAGACTCAAATGTTTTCTGCAGTTCTCCTGCTGTGGTCCTTGGAGAGTCTTTAGCCACTCAAACTGACCTCCTCACCGTGCATCAGGACGATAAGGCAGTTTCGTAACATTTTGCAGTTTCTAACTTTTCTGTTGATTTTCTTAATTATTGCCCTGACTTCAAATAATTTCACTGCTCTAGCTCTTTTCTTAAAGCCACTAAGTTTGTTCCAAGTTATCTTTTGCTGCACATCAGAAATATATTCTTTGTTTTTTCTCATTGTGATGATTAAGGGCATTAGGGCTTTGTTTTCCCTCCTATTTATAATTCTGTGAAACAGGAAGCCATGACTATTTAAATTTATATTCATAATCTCCCTGGAGTGCTCAAAATTGTGAATATGAATGGGAATATACCTCAGAGATATTTTATTCATAAGAATGTGTAGGGGTGCCAATAATTGTGTCCAATGTGTATTTGAGAAAAACATTTATTTCATAATGATGTTTCCCCCCATTTTAACCCTCTGGAGTCTAAGGGTATTTTTGGGGCCTGGAGAAGTTTTGTCATGCCCTGACATTTGTGCTTTTTTCAGTTTCTATCTAAATGGCTAAAGTCTAATCTCACTGTAATCAGCACAAACTAGGCTATAATAATATGTGAGCAGCATGTATGTACATGATTGTGTTTTTGAGAAAAAAAATGTTATGCTTGGTTAGTGAAAAACTAAAAATGTTAAATCACTTGAATAAGGCAATAAAACAAATACAGAACATTGGTTCCCAGGACTTTTGAGAACTGGAGCTTGTAGCCTAGAATTTTTCTTTCTAAATTATGTGAATTACAAGAAAGAATGTGAGGACAAAATAAATGTATATAATTTTATGTTTGTAGTTTATTTAGAATATATTTAATTATCCCACAACATAATTTAATATTCACTTGTGAGTGCAGTTAACACAGTTTATTAGGAACAATCAAAGCTGACTTTCAAACTGAATTTTTTTGTGCATCATTACTCCAGTCACACAATCCTTCAGAAAATCCTTTTTAACAATCTTATTTTCTACAAAAAATAATAATTTATTGTTATTATTATATATATTATTTATTGTTATTATTATTATTATTATTATTATTATTATTAATGTTGAAAAGCGCTGAGAATATTTTTATTTTTTTCAGGTTTTTTAGGGGGGATAAATTGAAAAAACAGCATTGTTTGTTACATTTGTTACAGTTACATTTATTGGTACATTTATATTATTTACATCAAGCTTTTGAATGGTATATAGTAGTGTATATTGTTATTGAAACTTCATAATATTTCACTTGATTATACATTTAGTCAGGAATTATAGTTTGGAAAAAGTCTTTGGAAAAAGTCTAACTAGTAAAATGTTTACACGTTATGTGAAAACTAGTACAAGTATATAAATAAATAAAAAGAGACTTACTCATGTTTATGATCTCTGCTGAATAAAGTGCTTCATTCTTTTTTTCTGAGGAAATCCAAATCTCAAATCCTCAACCACATCAAATCTTTTTGGGGTGAATTATGTCTTATTCCTCTCATCGCGAAGCAAACAGTAAAATAAAAAAACAAACATAACAATCTCAATACGTTGTCTTCTGTTGTGTGGGTGTATTCAAAAGCCGCGTGCTTCAGTGAAACATTATCATCTCAAAAGCGTGTTCAGCGCGGGGGTGTGGTCGCATTAGAAGATAATGAAGGGAGACGTGAAAAACGGACATCGCGTTGTTTTCATATGGATTACTTTATCACAGAATATTTGTTTTTGGCAGCACTTGTTTAGTTTAAAAGTAGACATGTCAGGCTTTCTAAAGATATCTCTCTCATGTCTCTTCGTTGAGTATTCACTGAGTTACAGTTCATTTTAATGACACGTTTGGAAATGAAGATCAGCGCAGACAAAGGCTGCAGACAGCACACCTTGTTTGTTATCTTTATTTTATAAGTGCACAAAGTTGTTATTATGTCTGTATACAAAAAAAGTAGACCCTTTACAGATCCGATTGATGTATTGCTCTTATCTGTACGATCAAAACTGAAAGTGTAATTTAAGTTCTTTTCGGGGTTGTCAGGAGAAAATACCCCTAAACGCGTATACATGTTAATCTACTCCAGAGGTTAAATTGGTTAAATTCTTATTATCCAATGAAAGGTTAGATTTTTGTGACTTTTTTTTTTAATAAATGATCAAAAGAATTAACAATGCAGATTTGTTTTCACAGCCTCCTTTGATCATATTTACCAAGGGTGCCAATATTTTTGGGCATTACTGTATTTTGTTTCCTTTTCTTTCTGTTCTGCCGCTGGCTCAACGGCCAGTGGTAACCACATTTTCAAAGAAAGAAAAGTTTCCTTTTCCTCCAGGTTGCAAGGCTCTTCGGTCGACAATGAGCAATGCACCGCTTCCTCACTCTCAACCACGACGCCCCCTATTGCCAGTGGCCAAGAGATTGTAGTTTGGAGACACAACGCCTCTTCATGCATCTCTGGCCAGTCTTTCCCGGGACACGGGGAGTTTTGCTGTGATGACTCAGAACGCGATGCCTTTTGGGCCACCCCCATTGCTGCAACACTATGGGTACATTGACTGCTCCATTGGTGCCACTCGTATGGAGTTTTAGAGCATGTCTAGCCCTGCCCAACCCGTCCTGCTGGCTCGTTCAGAAGGTTCGACTCAGCTACGCGATTCAATTCAGCAGGCAACCTCCTAAGTTCTACAGTGTTCTCGAGACATTGGTGGCAGTCTGAGACAAGGAGATTACTGTCCTGTTGGGGAAGGATGTAATCAAGCCAGTCACTCCAGCCGAGAAGAGGAAGGGGTTTTACAGCCCTTACATCATCGTACCCAAGAAAAACGGTGGCTTTCGATCTGGCCACAAGCTCCTGTTCAAGATGTTGATACAGGAACAAATTATCAAATGTGTTCAAACCCAGAATTGGTTTGCAGCAATCGACCTGAAGGATGTGTACATTCATGGCTTGATCCTTCTTCATCACAGACCGTTCCTATGGTTTGCGTTCGAGGGTCAGGCATGGCAGTACAAGGTCCTCCTCTTCTGGTTCTCCTTGTTCCCCCGTGTCTTCAGGAAAGTTGTGGAGGACGCCCTTGCCCCACTATGGAAAGTGAGCATTAGGATCCTCAACTATCTCAATGTCTGGCTCATCATGGCCCGGAGGAGAGGATAACAGGGACCTGGTGCTTCAGCACCTCAGTCAGTTGGGGCTTCAGGTCAACCGAGAAAGAGCAAGCTCTCCACTGTGCAGAGAATCTCTTATCTTGGTATGGAGTTAGACTCGGTAAGTATGACGGCACATCTCACCAATGAACATGCCCAGTCAGCACTGACCTGCCTGAGTTCCTTCAAAGGCAGGACAGTGGTACCACTAAAATATTTTCAGAGGCTCCTGGGGCATATAGCATCCACAGCCGCAGATTGCTTCATATGAGACCACTTCAGCACTGATTACACTCCCGAGTCCCGAAATGGGTATGGAGCCGCAGTACACATCGTGTCACTATCACACTGATGTGTCGCCTATTCAGCCCCTGGTCGGACCTTGCATTTTATGGGCCAGGATGCTCTTAGAACAAGTCTCACAACATGTCGTTGTCACAACAGATGCCTCCACTATGGGCTGGGGCGCTACATGCAATGGGCTCCTCCTCTGTCAGACACAGCTGAAGTCGCTGCGTGCCGTCCACATTGCGGGGGAGCTTAATCGTGCGGCCGACGCACTCTCATGACAGCTCACTTTCCCTAGAGAATAGCGACTCCATCCCCAGATGGTCCAGCTGATCTGGAGTCAATTTGGGGAAGCTCAGGTGGACCTGTTTGCTTCCCACATCTCTTCCCACTGCCAATTGTACTATTCCCTGAACCAGGCCCCCCCTGGGCACGGATGCACTGGCAGACAGCTGCCCCCAGGCTCTACGAAAGTATTTCCCCCAGTGAGCTTGCTCGCACAGACACTGTGCAAAGTCAGTGAGGATGAGGAACGGGTCCTTGTTGTTGTGCCTTACTGGCACACTAGGACCTGGTTTTTGGAACTCATGCTCCTTGTGACAGCCCCTCCCTGGCGCATCCCCCTGAGGAAGGACCTTCTTTCTCAGGGGCTGGGCACCATATGGCACCTGTGTCCAGATCTATAGAACCTCCGAGTGTGGCTCCTGGATGGGATCTGCCACTAGCTTTGGTAAACACTATCACTCAGTCTAGAGCTCCCTCTATGAGGCAAGCCTATGCTTTGAAGTGGAGTCTGTTCACAAATTGTTTTTCTTCTCACTGAGAAGACCCCTGGAGATGTTTGATTAGAGTTGTGCTCCTACCACTCCCTTCCGAGATCAGGTGGTGAACCTGCAAGCGCTGCCCTCCGTGAAGGCAGATCCAGCCTTGGCGTTGCTGTGTCCTGTAAGAATGTTACGCATATACGTGGATTGCACCCAGAGCTTCAGAAGCTCCATGCAGCTCAAGCTGGTTCTGTATCTGACCACTCATTTCCACAGCTCCAGAGTTCCAACTACCAACCCTTCCTGTTAACTGGCTTTGTGTCTCTTTCAGCTGACTAACCTGGCCGACCAGTATCTATTCTCCGAGAAATGGAGGCTGCACAGTCCTTTATTTTAGCGGGAGTATTGCCTTTCTAACATGAAACGTACTCTGGTGCGGATGTACTAGTTCGAGGGATTGAGCTAGGATGTGTTAAAGTGCCTTTGCATAATGTCTTGAAATCAGATCTAGTCACAGGTCTGACTCGGATTGGAGTAAGGCCTCAACTGCTGGTGGAGGGCGTGAGCATCATCCTGGGAAATGACCTGGCTGAAGGTAAAGTGTTCCCTTGTCCTTTTGTGGTGGCTAAGCCTGAGGTGACAGGACAGCCAGATATCGCTGCTCATTTCCCTGCTGTTTTCCCCACCTGTGCAGTTACTCAAGCACAGTCCCGGAAGTGGGATGATGTTGTGAACCTCACTGACTCATTTATAAACCCTGTGTCAGACTTTTCAGAATGCACACTGTTCATTAAACCTGAGATCTCCTCTTCTTGTGAAAAGATGAACTCAGCTGCAACTTCCTTAAAAGTTGGAAAGGAGGACCTTGCTGCTGCTCAGAAAACTGATTCATCTCTGTTGTTCTATCTAGATGCTGCTGTCAGTTTGGATGAAGCTCCAGGTTGTCCAATTACATATTATTGGGATGATGGTGTACTCATGCAATGATGGCTACCACAAGTGAATGGTGACGTGTTGGCTGCACATCAACTTGTCTTACCTTCTGCTTACCGTCCCCAGATCCTGAAGCTGGCACATGAGCATCCCTTGTCTGGTCACCTTGGTGTCACTAAGACATATAATAAGACATCAGACTCTCAAATCCATGCTCCGTTAATACTGTGTGAGTACGGGAAAAGAATGGGTAGAAGGTCTACCCTTGCTGCTGTTTGCTGTCCGAGAAACTGTCCAGGAATCATTAGGGTTCAGTCCATCTGAACTTGTGTTTGGTCACACAGTTTGTGGACCCCTAAAACTCCTTCAAGAACAACTCATATCAAAAACCCCACTTGCCACCAACCTGTTAGACTATGGCCCTATTCGCACGGGATTAGTATTACCTGGTGACCTCCAGTCATTTGTAATAATTGCGATGGCTGTCTGTGATTTTAATCCTGTGCGAATCGGACATGTCTGTAATTTGTAAAGTAAAAATTCCACCGCAAATGACCTACCATTTTTCACCGAACACCGAGGTCCTGTGATAACATTAGTCCCCTGCGAATCGGCATCTCTGTGATTTGGCCACTATTTGGCAGGTCATATATCATTTTTCTAGGTTTTTGTTTCCTGTGCGACTTTTTATCCATCTTTCGTGAAGAATGGACCTGCATTGTAATGTTTGATAGTATTTTGGGTGCTGTCATATTGCTACACCATACAATTTACAGAAAGAGAAAGCTGAAAAGGTTTTGAGGTTAATGTATTACAAATAAATCAAGCATAAAGCTTGAGATATTATTTTAACCTGGTGAAATGTAAATGACACAGTGCACATGACTATATTAGTTTTTTTTGTTTTTTTTTTAATCCATCTAACCGGACCACAGAACAGGACTCTCAAATTCAATTCAATTCAATTCAATTCAATTCAATTCAATTCAAGTTTATTTGTATAACGCTTTTTACGATACAAATCATTGCAAAGCAACTTTACAGAAAATTAAGTTTCTACAATATTTAGTAGTAGCTTATCAGTGATGACTGTCAGTTTATGTGCATACGGCAGAAATGTTCAGAAAAATCAATAAAAGACGTAAACAAACAGACGATTAAAATGTGGTAGTTCTATATGTTGTCTGTGGGTTAGCATCATCTGCGGTCCTCTGAGGGGTTGACATCATCTCTTATCAGGTGTTCTGGATCCAGACTGGAGCTTGTGTAAATCCTAGTTACCACGGGATGTAAATCCTGTGGAAAAACAAAGAAACAAATAGAGACATAATTAGCGTAGCTGCTGTTCCAGTCAATTAAAATTAATTAGTTTAACCCAAGCCAAACAATAATAATGCGCATTTGATCAGATATAACTGCAGTCCAAAATTGTGAGATGCATTATTTGAATGCTTGGCCAAAGAGGTGTGTGTTTTTAATCTAGATTTAAACAGAGGAAGTGTGTCTGAACCCCGAACATTATCAGGAAGGTTATTCCAGAGTTTGGGAGCCAAATGCGAAAAAGCTCTACCTCCTTTAGTGTACTTTGCTATCTTAGGTACTACCAAAAGTCCAGAGTTTTGTGACCTTAGGGAGCGTGATGGGTTGTAGCGTGTTAGAAGACTAGTTAGGTATGCAGGAGCTAAGCCATTAAGGGCCTTATAAGTAAGTAATAATATTTTGTCACTGATACGGAACTGAATAGGTAGCCAGTGCAGAGACTGTAGTATTGGTGTAATATGATCATATTTTCTTGACCTGGTAAGGACTCTAGCCGCTGCATTTTGGACTACCTGTAGCTTGTTTATTGAGGATGCAGGACAACCATCTAGCAGTGCATTACAATAGTCCAGTCTAGAGGTCATGAACGCATGAACTAGCTTTTTCTGCATCAGAAACAGGTAACATGTTTCATAGCTTGGCAATGTTTCTAAGATGGAAGAATGCTGTTTTTTTAACATGGGAAATATGATTTTCAAAAGACAAGTTACTGTCTAATATAACACCCAGATTTTTGACAGTAGAGGAAGTAACAGTACATCCGTCTAATTGCAAATTGTAATCTACGAGATTCTGTGTAATGTTTTTTGGTCCAATAAGTAATATCTCTGTCTTATCTGAATTTAATAGGAGAGAATTATTGGTCATCCAATCTTTTACATTTTTAACACACTCTGTTAGCTTAGATAATTTAGAAGTTTCACCTGGTCTTGTTGAGATATATAGTTGAGTATCATCAGCATAACAGTGGAAACTAATCCCGTATTTTCTAATGATATTAACCAAGGGGCAACATGTATATTGAAAATAGCAGAGGACCTAGGACAGATCCTTGTGGCACTCCATATTTTACTGGTGATGAATGAGATGACTCCCCATTTAAATAAACAAAGTGGTAGCGGTCGGACAGGTAGGATCTAAACCATCTTAAAGCCTGTCCTTGGATACCTGTGTAGTTTTGTAATCTACCTATGAGTATGTCGTGATCTATGGTGTTGAACGCAGCACTAAGATCAAGTAAAACTAGCAATGAGATGCAGCCTTGGTCTGACGCAAGAAGCAAGTCATTTGTAATTTTAACAAGTGCAGTTTCTGTGCTATGATGGGGCCTGTAACCCGACTGAAATTCTTCATAGAGATAATTTTTTTGCAGGAAGGAGCACAATTGAGCAGACACAACTTTTTTCTAAAATTTTAGACATAAATGGAAGATTTGAAATGGGTCTGTAATTTGCCGGTTCACTAGGATCTAGTTGTGGTTTCTTAATAAGAGGCTTAATAACCGCCAGCTTGAATGGTTTTCGGACGTGACTTAAAGATAACGACGAGTTAATAATATTGAGAAGCGGTTTTTCTGCTACAGGGAACAACTCTTTCAGTAATTTAGTGGGTACAGGATCTAATAAACATGTTGTTGGTTTAGATGCAGTGATAAGTTTATTTAGCTCTTCCTGTCCTATAGTTGTAAAGCACTACAGTTTATCTTTGGGTGCGATGGATAAAACTAAAGTATTATACGCTGTAGAATCTATATTTGTTATTGTATTTCTGATGTTATCTATTTTATCAGTGAAGAAATTCATAAAGTCATTACTATTTAACTGTGAGGGAATATTTAGATCGGGTGGCGTCTGGTTATTTGTTAATCTAGCCACAGTGCTAAATAAAAACCTAGGATTGTTTTGGTTGTTTTCTATGAGTTTGTGGATATGCTCGGCCCTGGCAGTTTTTAAGAGCCTGTCTATAGCTGGACATACTGTTTTTCCACGCAATTCTAAAAACTTCCAAGTTAGTTTTTCTCCATTTGAGCTCAAGACTACGAGTTTCTTTCTTGAGAGCATGGGTATTACTGTTGTGCCATGGTACAGCATGTTTTTCTATAACCTTTTTCAATTTGATGGGGGCAACAGTTTCTAATGTATTGGAGAAGATAGTGCCCATGTTGCCAGTCATTTTGTCTAGTTCATGTGTATTTATGGGAACACAGAGCAGTTGAGATAAATCAGGCAGTTTATTTGTGAATCTGTCTTTGGTGGCTGGAACAATAGTTCTGCCTGGACGATAACGCACAGCCATATAGTTATTATCATCAATACGCAGAATGCACGATACAAAAAAAAAGGTCAGTAACATCATCACTTTGAGGTACGATATCTATGTCAGTAAGATCGATTCCATGCGATATAATTAAATCTAGCGTATGATTAAAACGATGAGTGGGCCCAGTGACATTTTGCTTTTCTCCAAAACAGTTAAAAAAGTCAGTAAACGCAAGTCCTAATGCATCATTTGTATTATCAACGCGGTAACCAACAGGTCTGAGAGGAATTCTCCAAATTCACAAATTAAAAGAAAACTCCAAAACATTTTAGGAATTCTGTATATGGCCCTGGTGGTCTATACACAGTAGCCAGAGAAAGAGATACAATAGATTTATTTTGCATATCTGACAGTGTAACATTAAGCAGAAGTATTTTGAATGATTTAAATCTGTATCCTGTTTTCTGTGTAACATTGAGAATATCACTATATATTGTTGCAACACCTCCCCCACGACCAGTCTGACGGGGCTCATGTTTATAACAGTAGTTTGGTGGAGTAGACTCATTTAGACCAATATAATCATTTGGTTTTAGCCAGGTTTCAGTCAAGCAGAGTACATCAAAACTATTATCTGTGATCATTTCATTTACAATAACTGCTTTGGGTGTGAGTGATCTAATGTTTATGAGCCCAAATTTTAGAAATTGTTTTTGTTCATTTATCATAAGTTTTTCTGGTTTAATCACAATAAGATTTTTTCTAGATCCTACATTAAATTTATATTTTGACCTTACTATTCGGGGAACAGACACAGTCTTAATAGATTGGACAGCGCACGTACTTCTAACATTTAAGCGGGTAGAACAAAAGCCATCATAGCAGTTATTTGAGAATTGGCTTACTAGTCATATGGAGCGTAGACTCCTGGAGATGTTGTCCGAGAGGAGATCTGCTCCGACTCTGCTGGGGTGCAGGCCATCAGCGGGAAAAAGCCTAGGACGCTCCCAGAAAAGATTCCAGTTATTAACAAAGAGCAGTTTCTGTTTTTTACACCAAGACAATAACCATTCATTTAGAGCAAAAAGTCTACTGAACCTTTCGTGTCCTCGTCGATACGATACAAAGCCTTGACATCCGGGTATCTGGGAGATAAGTCAGTAAAATCACAGGCTTCGCTTATCCCATGCGAATTCACCACACAAAATTCAGATGTGAGGGGGGGGGATAATTTCAAAATCACACAAGTTCCCAAGATAATACTAATCCTGTGCAAATAGGGCTTATGTCTGTAACTTATATGAACAACTGCATAATGCCTGTGACATTGCTAAATCTCATCTTCTGCGTACTCAGTCTAAAATAAAGACAAGATTTGATAGAAGGTCTGTTAAATGCAACTTCCAGCCTGGTGATCAAGTGCTTGTTTTACTCCCCATTCTGTCCTCGGCACTGCATGCTAGATTTGCTGGCCCCTATAGTTTCGAGAAAAAGTTGAGTGAGACGGATTAATTCATTTCTACTCCAGATCGTAGGAGAATGAACAGAGTTTGTCACATTAATACGTTAAAGCCGTATGTGAGTAAAAGTGAAACAGAAGTTCCTTTAAAAAAGGAAGCTGAGTCAGCTAAACCTAATGTGGTGGTGGCTGCTGCTCTTTGCTCCTCTGTAGATGATCCAGATGTTGGTGAATTGATGCCTGAACATTTTCAAAATTCAATAGTATTAAATCAACTTGATGACTACCTTGCATACTTGCCTCAAGGTCAGAAGGAATCTCTTGTCCAGCTGTTTAACCAATACCCCATGCTCTTTTCTGACGTTCCTGGCAGAACCTCTGTGATCACTCATGACATAGACATAGGTAACTGTTCCCCCATAAAGCAACACCCATACCGTGATAACCCTCAAAAATTAGAGATAATGAAAAGAGAGGTTGAATATTTTCTAATATTTAGTTGTCTTGCTACCCCAAGTCAGAGCCCTTGGAGCTCCCCTTGTTTATTGCTGCCCAAACAAGACTCAACATTCCGTTTTTGCACCGACTAAATAAATAGTATGACAAACCCAGACTCCTTTTCCTCTGCCCAGAATGGAGGAATGTATGGATCAAATAGGATGTGACCATTTGATCACAAAACTTGACCTTCTGAAAGGGTATTGGCAAGTTCCAAAACATCTAAGTAGCCTTGATAAGGTTTTTAAACAGCTGGCCAATGCTTCACTAACCCTTATCCTGAAAAAAAAATGTGAGTTTGTTAAAGCAGTGGTTACCTATTTAGGTAAGAAGGTAGGTCAGGGTCAAGTGAAGCCTGTGGAGGCAAAGGTAGAAGCCATCTTGGAGTTCTTGGAATGGTAGGGTATTATCTGAGTTTTTGCAAGAACTTTGCTACCGTAGTCACCCCTTTGACCGATTTGCTCAGTACTGCCAGAAAGTTTGTATGGTCCCCTGAGTGTGACTCTGCCTTCTATGCTGGTAAGGATCTTTTAAGTAGTGCTCCTGTGCTTTCTGCTCCTTGTTTTTCTCTCCCGTTCAAACTGCAGGTGGATGCCAGTTCCTCAGTACTGCTGCAGGAGGAGGCCAGTGGCATAGACCATCCTGTGTGCTACTTTTCTAAGAACTTCACCAACGCTCAGCAAAAGTACAGTACTATTGAGAAAGAGACTGTAGCCCTGGTGTTGGCGTTACAACACTTTGAGGTTTACCTTGGAGGTAGTAATCATGTCATCACTGTCTATGCATACCATAACCCCCTCGTTTTTCTGCACAGGATGCGGAATTCTAATCAACGTCTGATGAGGTGGTCCCTCATTATTCAAAAGTACAATCTGAATATCCAGTACAGTAAAATGAATATTTGGTTTGTATAGCTCTTATTTTCAAGACATTGGTTGATGCTTGAAAACTTATGGGTGGGAGTGTTATTTTCCGTGTTTGTTAATACAAGTGTTGGTTGTTACGTACTGCTGTGTGCTCTTTCTATGTCTCTCCATGTGTTACTGCTGCTCAACTGGGTGTGGAGGAAAGAAAGGTCATCACTTGCACCTGCCGCTCATTACTGTGCAGAGACTGCAAGTTCAAAAGCTGTTTAACATGCCTACCACACTGAAGCTTGACTTCCAGAATGCTGTACCTCTCACCTGCCCTGTGTTGCTCTTATAATTGTGTCAGAGAATGATATTGTGTAAAACTTACTCAAGTTATGGCTTATTGTAACCTTCTGAATAAGTAATTAGCATTGTTGTTGCGCCACATGTTTCTCTGTGTTGGAGGCCGTAGGAAGGTGGGTGCCATTTTGTTTTTGTGTCTCTTTTTCTCTTGTTTTTGCTAAGTTAGGGAGTTAGCATACATTTCTGTTGTTATTTTTTCTTTTATTTTGTCAGTTTAGACAGTTTTTAGTCAGAGGGTCCTTTTGTTTGTTGTTTTGGCCTTTCCCCCTCCTGAAGTCCATTTAGTGTCAAATGTAGCGCTAAGATCCCATAGTACTATGCAACACACGTTTGTAATCACGGGAAGAAGGAGGTGGGAAGTGGTGAACATTCAAATAAAACAAACACAAAATAGCACGACAACCCCTCACGGACGACTGCTGTGCAAAACAGAAACAAAACACAAAATAAAATCCAGGCTTGGTCCTCTCTTGTCCAACACTGTTGATACTCCTCCTTTTATACTTCCGGAGCTCCTCCGTGGGACTCAAGACCGGTGAGTGGCGCAGGTGTCACTAGTGTTGCTTTCGTCAACGAAAATTATGACTAAGTATCGTCATCAACGAACCTTTATCATGTGACGAAAACGAGACGAGATGCAACGTAAATGCTGGTCATGTGATAATGACTGTAATTCAATGTATAATGCAATATCGTTGACGAATAAAAACGAGACTAAATGTGGTTTACAAAATAAAAACTATGCTAAAATGTCTCTTCATTTTTGTTGACCAAAACAAGACGAAATGAAACGTTTTAACGTTATTTCGTCTCGTTTAGTCGTTATCATTATTATTTTGCAGTATTTCTGTTTCCTGCATCTCACAGCGCAGAAGCCACCGACGTCATTTCCTCAAGTCCCCCTCGTGGCATTAAGCAGGATTTATACTTTCGTCTGGCTCCGCTGAGTGCGAGCGCACCTTCCCAAACGGACAAGGCTTTTATACTTGTCACGTTCGTCATTGTACTATTTGAAACGACAGGGGAGCGACGAGGAGTAATTGTCCTCTAAAACCGTCGGGAATCACTGGTGAGAAGTCATTTGCCAGTACAAGTCTTGTGATGAATGAGTTGATGAATTCATAATTTCTTTATGTACAAACTTAAAACAATCTTAAACTATTGGCTGTATTACGGATCAAACACAAGACAACTTTAAGCAAACAGTGTATATTGTGCCGTGCACAAACAGAAACAAAACACAAAATAAAATCCAGGCCTAGTCCTCTCTCGTCCAACACAGTTGATACTCCTCCCTTTATCCTTCTGGAGCTACTCCGTGGGGTCCGTGTACGTTTTGATAGTTTGTTTTTTCGTTTGAAACAGAAAACAAAATAACGAGAAACCACCTGTTTTTCGTTTGTCTTTTCATACCAAAAACAAAGAAACGGTAAAAAAAAGAGCCGTTCTCCCGTTTTTGGTTCTGAATCCAAAAACGAAAAATGACAAAACCAAAATCAAATAAAGGTCCGATTTTGGTTTTTTGAAATTCCTTTTTCCATTTTTTCGTTTGAAGATCTACATTGAAATACAGACAGGTTGGCCACGTGACCCGGAAGTAATAGTAAATATGGCCTATCAAAATAAAAGCCAAGCTTTTAGAAAGGTCATAATATGCAGCGCTAACGTTATACCAGAGTAACGTTAGAAGAAGAAAAATCAATTAATAAATAGCCTTATATAAACCTGGACCGGAATAAATATGTTAGCAACAGTAGTTTATTACAGCTATTTAATATCGTGCCTATCCAGACATCACCAGTCACGTTTAATGAGCGCATTGTTTGGCTCAATACAGTTGGTAATATAGGTTAACCTAAGAACTTATTGTGTGTGCAGAGTTGTTACTGTTAGCGCTATATTATATAATTAAATTTATATTTAATGTGGTTTCCACCGTAATGGACAGCGAACTGACAGCGATTCAACGTGAATTCCCACGTGACGTCATGCGTAGGCCTAATAACGTTACTAATAATGAGGGAGATTGGGATTCCGCCATCAAAATATCAGTCCCTATCTCGTCTTTGCCATTGACACCCTCGCAAAACTTGTGTTGGTCCTCAAATATAATTTTATCCTAACGCATCATATCTATTTTCAAAAAGCCCAAGGACACACTGTTACCTCGCTCACGTTATACAGTGTTAATAGAAATGTATTGAACAGGCTAGTTAACTAATAGTGATAGTAGTTTGTTTATAATACAATCAAAAATGACATATGTGAAGGTTCTCAGTCCTCCATGTAACGTTAATAATCCAACGAAGTTTAAA
The DNA here is from genome assembly GCF_018340385.1 of Cyprinus carpio. NCBI lineage: Eukaryota > Metazoa > Chordata > Actinopteri > Cypriniformes > Cyprinidae > Cyprinus > Cyprinus carpio. Next base: position 238,977 of record NW_024879398.1, on the reverse strand, counting down.
ATCAAGGGCAGTTCAAAACGATTACAGACACCAGTAGGTGTCGCACTGTGTCTGCTTTGTGCGAGCTACTGTCATGGAGATATTGATTTATGTTCTGTAATTAAAACACTTCCCATTATTTTCATTACAACTGTGCTTTCACAAATCACGTTTCCTAGCACAGCTGCTTAAGGCATTAGCCTACTCAATAAAATGAGCTCTTTCTCCTCATGTTTGATTGTCTGATTTACATGTGTTATTATACTGCGTAAAGTTTTAGGAGTTGACTGTAACACTCACAAATTTAAAAACATGTCTCACATATAGGCCTTCAGTCCAGTGGGGTGTGTGGTTCTAGTGTGTATAATAGACAACAAGCAGTATGTCATGCAAGTGAACATAATTTATTTTATTAAAATATTTATATTAATTTATTATTTGCATAAAATAACATAAAATGAATACAACAAAAGGAGTTCTGCAAGTGAGAATAATAGAAAATAAAATTGAACAATTTATTAATTGTATAAAATAACATAACAGATGAACATAACCAAACTTAACCATTTAACTTAACTTAAAACCTAAACCTAAAATAAAAACTAACTAAAACAATCCCCTAACTAATAGTGTCCTTCAAAACATTCACAATCTCCCCCATCCCTGTAATTTAAAAAAAATTTTCTTGGAACATCTCGTCCCTGCATTTTGGGCAGTGCGGCGAGGTAGTTGCCCACTGCTCAACGCAGACCCCATACAGTCATACAGTCCCCCATACAGTCAGTCATTTAAATACTGCCACCTGCTGGTAGAAAGGGGGAACAGTTATCCATTACGGTGGAAACCACATTAAATATAAATTTAATTATATAATATAGCACTAACAGTAACAACTCTGCACACACAATAAGTTCTTAGGTTAACCTATATTACCAACTGTATTGAGCCAAACAATGCGCTCATTAAACGTGACTGGTGATGTCTGGATAGGCACGATATTAAATAGCTGTAATAAACTACTCTTTATATGTATTCTGGTATATAAGGCTATTTATTAATTGATTTTTGTTCTTCTAACGTTACTATGGTATAACGTTAGCGCTGCATATTATGACCGTTCTAAAAGCTTGGCTTTTATTTTGATAGGCCATATTTACTATTACTTCCGGGTCACGTGGCCAACCTGTCTGTATTTCAATGTAGATCTTCAAACGAAAAAAATGGAAAAAGGAATTTCAAAAAACAACAAAATCGGACCGTTATTTGATTTTGGTTTTGTCATGTTTTCGTTTTTGGATTCAGAACCAAAAACGGGAGAACGGCTCTTTTTTTACCGTTTCTTTGTTTTTTGGTTTGAAACGACAAACGAAAAACAGGTGGTTTCTCGTTATTTTGTTTTCTGTTTCAAACGAAAAAACAAACTATCAAAACGTACACGGACCTCCGTGGGACTCGAGACTGGTGAGTGGTGCAAGTGTCATGCATTCTCATTAACTCCACTGGCCTCGCTCTGTTCCCACAGCTCTCGGCCCCGCCCCTCTAGTCACACACTAATAGAGAGATACAACCACGATGAGATGATAAGTGCAGGTCATTTGTAACTCTAATGAGAGCAGTCTCAGGACTATGATACGGTCTAAATCCTGACCGGAAATCCTCACAGATGCCATTTAGATACAGATACAGATACTTTCCCACCAAGCAATACAAAATACCTCTAGTTTTGTTTTACTCCAGCTGCACTCCATTTTCCGGGCTGCTCTTTTTAGGGTGTGGGTGTGTTCATTATACTACGGTGTCAGACTGTTTTCCTTAATCTTCTTTAAGCATAAAGGAGCAACTGTATCTAAAATGCTAAAATAGAGAGATTCATAAATCTGTTACATCAAGTTTTTTCTGAGCTATTGGATATGCTGAGGAATTGGGATAAAGCAGGAAGATTACTTACAAAGCAGTCTTTTGTAGTAGAAGTGATGGTTCTACCATACTTGCAACAATTATTACAACTTACAGTTTTAGCTATATGAAGTTTGCACAAGACTAGATAATGAACTGAGATATCATCGCTTGGCTGCATAATTTCAACACCATCAACATCAATTACATGTTACAGTATTAAGTCTAGAGTATGATTTCGAAAATGAGTAGATTCTGACACATGTTGTCTAACCCCAATAGAGTTCAAGATCTATGAATGCTGATCCCAATGCAACTTTTTCATTATCAACATGGATATTAAAATCACCAACAATTAATACTTTATCTGCAGCCAGCAATAACTCGGATAGAAAATCTGAAAATTCTTTAATAAATTCTGTATGGTGCCCTGGTGGCCTGTATACAGCAGCCAGAAAAAACATCACAGGGGATTTATCATTAACACTTGTTTCTCTGGATAATGTTATATGAAGCACTATTACTTCAAACAAGTTATACCTAAAGCCTGCCCCCTGAGAAATAGTGAAAACAGAATCAGAATCAGAATCAGAATCAGAATGAGCTTTATTGCCAAGTATGTTTACACATACAAGGAATTTGTTTTCGTGACAGAAGTTTCTGCAGTGCAACAAAATGACAGCGACAGAACAAAAATAAATAATAAAAGAATAAAAAATAGAAGTCAGTAAGGAATAACAATACACAAATTGACAATTGTATGTGCAGGTATATTACAATAGACAGTTTTGTATGTACAGGTATATTATGTGCAAATTTTAAGTGTAGACTAAGTATGTGGGTTAGATAAAAAAAAAAGTGTATGAGTGTATAAATACTGTTGCGTGTCCCACAGTTATTGTCAAGTCTCATGAGATGGATTGCCTGAAGGAAGAAACTGTTCCTGTGTCTGGCTGTTCTGGTGCTCAGAGCTCTGTAGCGTCGACCAGATGGCAACAGTTCAAAAAGGGAGTGTGCTGGATGTGAGGGGTCCAGAGTGATTTTGCTAGCCCTTTTGCTCACTCTAGATGAGCACAGTTTTTGAATAGGAGGGAGGGTTGTACCAATGATTTGGTCAGCAGTCCGGACTACCCTCTGTAGTCTTCTGAGGTCAGATTTGGTAGCTGAGCTGAACCAGACAGTTATAGAAGTGCAGAGGATGGATTCAATGATGGTGGAGTAGAACTGTTTCAGCAGCTCCTGTGGCAGGTTGAACTTCCTTAGCTGGCAAAGAAAGTACAACCTCTGCTGGGCCTTTTTCACAATGGAGTCAGTGTGAGTGTCCCACTTTAGGTCCTGAGAGATAGTGGTGCCCAGGAACCTGAATGACTCCACTGCAGTCACAGTGCTGTTCGTGATGGTGAGTTGGGGGAGAGCAGGGGGATTTCTCCTGAAGTCCACGATCATCTCCACTGTTTTGAGCGTGCTGAGCTCCAGGTTGTTGAGACTGCACCAGACAGCCAGCTCCTTATCCTCCTGTCAGGAAGCAGATTCGTCACCATCCTGAATGAAGCAAATGAGTGTGGTGTTGTCTGCAAACTTCAGGAGCTTGACAGAGGGGTCTTTAGATGTGCAGTCGTTGCTGTAGAGGGAGAAGAGCAGTGGGGAGAGAATGCAGCCTTGAGGAGCTCCAGTGCTGATTGTACGGGTGCTGGATGTGTATTTTCCCAGCCTCACTAACTGCTGCCTGTCTGTCAGGAAGCTGCTAATCCACTAACAGACGGAGGTGGGCACAGAGAGCTGAGATAGTTTGGGCAGGAGGAGGTTTGGGATGAAAGTGTTAAAGGCCGAGCTGAAGTCCACAAACAGGATCCTCACATAAGGCCCTGGTCTGTCTAGATGTTGCAGAACATAACGCAGTCCCATGTTTACTGCATCGTCCACAGACCTGTTTGCTCTGTAATCCTTCAGGTGGGCCAGTACCAGCTTTTCAAATGACTTCATGACCACATATGTTAGAGCCACAGGCCTGTAGTCATTTAGTTCTGCAATTTTGGATTTCTCTGGGATGGGGATGATGATGGAGTGTTTGAAGCATGAAGGGACTTCGCAGAGCTCGTGATCTGTTGAAGATCTGTGTGAAGATGGGGGCCAGTTGGTCAGTACAGGATTTCAGACAGGCTGGAGTAACACTGTCTGGGCCTGGTGCTTTTTTCCTTTTCTGCTTCAAGAAGACCTGGTGCACCTCATCTTCGCTGATCTGAATTGCAGGGGGTTGCAGGAGGTGTGAATGGATGTGTGGAGAGGTGTTCAGGGTGGGTGTGGGGTGTTTTTTTCAAACCTGCAGTAGAACTCATTCAGATCTTCTGTCAGTTGTTGATTCTCCACTGTGCTGGGGGATGGTGTCTTGTAGTTGATGTTTTCCTTCAGACTTTTCCACACTGATGCTGAGTCGCTGGAAGTGAACAGAGTCCTTATTTTTTCAGAATAATTCCTCTTTGCCACTCTGATCTCCTTTTCCAGTGTGTATTTGGCGTGTTTATACAAGACATTGTCCCCCTTCCTGTAAGCATCTTCTTTGGCCCGACGGAGCTGTCTAAGTTTTGCAGTGAACCACGGTTTGTCATTGCTGTAAGTTAGATGAGTCCTGGTAGGAATGCACATATCTTCACAGAAACTGATATAAGATGTTACAATCTCTGTGAGCTAGTCCAGATCGGTGGCAGCAGCTTCAAAAACACTCCAATCAGTGAGGTCAAAACAAGCTTGTAAATCCTGCTCTGCTTCATTAGTCCATCTTTTTACAGTCTTTAATACAGGTTTAGCTGATTTCCATTTCTGCCTATAGATCGGTATAAGATGAACCAAACAGTGATCAGAGTGTCCTAAAGCTGCATGTGGAACAGAGTGATATGCATCCTTTATTGTGGTGTAACAGTGATCCTATATATTACTGTCTCTGGTGGGACATGTGATGTGCTGTCTGTATTTTTGGCAGTTCACGGGAGAGATTTGCTTTATTAAAGTTCCCGAGAATGATAAAAACAGAGTCCGGGTGTTGTTGTTCTGTCTCTGTGATCTAATCAGCGAGTTTCTGTAAAGCTGTTACATCTGTACACCACCTTTCATTGATGTAAAAGCATGTCCCGCAGATAGAACCGCTTACAGTTAATGAAGAGCATTTTGTAAAAGCATGTCCCGCCGCCACCCGACACTGTTACATCTGTACACCACCTTTCATTGATGTAAAAGCATGTCCCGCCGCCACCCGATTTCCCCATTGATTCTGCGTCGCGGTCCGCTCTGAACAGCTGAAAGCCCGGCAGATGGAGCGTGCTGTCTGGAATGGTTTCATTTTGCCAAGTTTCCATAAAAACAGAGCAGCAGAGTGTGAGAAATCCTTATTTATCCGGGAGAGCAGAATGAGTTCATCCATTTTGTTGGGTAGAGAGCAGAGGTTGCCAGATGGATGGTAGGCAATGGCATTCGAAATCTGCGCTGCCTGAGCTTAACAAGCGCGTCAGCTGTCTTCCCCTGTCTGCGCATCCTGAAGCGCATGATCAGCGCAGCTGTTCCGCCAACTACTATGTCCAGCAAAACATGAGAATAGTCGAAAACCGGTAATATATCGGGTGATGTGTAGAGCCGAATGTCCAGCAATTCTTCTCTGGTGAAATTGATTGCAGGAATATAACTAAAGACAGGACAAACTGACAAACTAATTAAAACACAAAACAAATGCAGAGCATGCCACAAAGGCCACCGTCACCATCGAATATTGTTAATATATGTTATAAATATTGCTATAAATTGTAGCAATACCTCCCCATTACCTTTTGGATGCGGCACATGTTTCTAAAAGTAATCTTGGGGGGTAGACTCATTTAAAATAATGCAATCATCTTATTTTAGTCAGGTTTCTGTCAAACAGACCACATCAAGGTTATGATCAATGATCATATTATTTACAAAAAGTGCTTGTATATCAGGGACCTGATATTCAATAAGCCAAGCATTATCATTTGTTTATCCGTATTACATCTGTTTTTTTTTTTTATTATTTGTTGAACATCAATTAAATTGTTACTCTTAAATTTGTTTGACATTTTTTGTATTTTCTAGTTCGGAGAACAGACACAGTCTCTATAGTGTGGTATCTAGGTTAAAGAGTCTCTATTTACTGAGATTTAGCTGATTTCTATGATGTGAGGTGGCTAGCAGACGGTCAGTTTAGCCAGTCTGTCTGCTTCCTGACCTGGGCCCCAGTTAGTCAGGTGAAAACTCTAAGACAATGTGCCATATTTCTAGAGAGAAGAGTGGCACCACCCCAGGAGGTATGAAGACCATCTCTTTTCAACAAGTCAGGTCTGCCCCAAAAACTCATCCAATTGTCTGTAAAACCTGTTATTCTGCGGGCACCACTTATACATCCAGCCATTGAGTGATGACAGTCTTCTGTGTATCTCTCAAGCAGGGAGGGACCAGAGCATATTACAGTGTCTGACATCATACTTGCAAGTTAAGACATCTCTTTAATGTTATTTTTAGTGATCTCCGACTGGTGAAGTTGAACATCATTTGCGCTGGTGTGAATAACAATCTTACTGAATTTACGTTTAGCATTAGCCAGCACTTTAAATTTGCCAAGATGTCAGGTGCTCCGGTTTGGTAAACATTGGTCTATGCTGCCGTGCAAAGTCAAAAGACCGTAACTTCGCCTTTTGTTGAAAATTAGTTGTTGATATTTTTGGGACATTTAGTATCTTGAGTCAATTTTGTTGTTTTTCAGAGAAAATAATGGTTCATCTCAACTTTAACTTCGAAAAGCCCCGGAGAAACAAAGGCAGAACAGTGTATAACACTAGTTACCACTAGTGTTGCATTCGTCAACGAAAATTATGACTAAATATCGTCGTCAACGAACCTTTATTATGTGACGAAAATGAGACAAGACGCAACGTAAATGCTGGTCATGTGACGATGACTATAATTAAATGTATAATGCAATATCGTTGACGAATAAAAATGAGACTAAATTTGGTTTACAAAATAAAAACTATGCAAACATGTCTCTTCATTTTCGTTGACCAAAACGATACAAAACTAAATGTTTTAACGTTATTTCGTCTTGTTTACTCATTATTATTATTTTGCAGTATTTCTGTTTCCTGTATCTCACTGCGCAGATGCGACCGACGTCATTTCCTCAAGTCCCACTCACGGCATTATTTAGAAGATGACAACAAACAAAGTTAGGCAGGATTTATACTTTCGCCTGGCTCTGCTGACTGCGAGCGCTGCTTCCCAAATAGATGAGGCTTTTATACTTGTTGCGTTCGCCGTTGTACTATTATTTGAAACAACAGGGGAGCGACAAGGAGTAATTGTTCTCTAAAATCATCGGGAATCACCGGTGAGAAGTCATCATTTGCCAGTACAAGTTTTGTGATGAATGAGTTGATGAATTAATAATTTCTTTATATACAAATTTAAAACAATCTTAAACTATTGGCTGTATTACATACCAAACACAAGACAACTTTAAGCAAATAGTGTATAATTAATATCTAAATGAATTTTAATTCTATTTTATACAATAAAAATAAAACGTACTTCAAATAAGAAGCCTTGGAGAACTATGCAAACATTTTTTTCCAAAAAAAGCATTTTCCGTCAAAAAGCACCTGATGGAGTTTGAACTTCCGACACAGACGTGCATGTTCGGCTAGAATTGCCCTGAACTTGTGCATGTTCGAATGCGAAGCTATGCGGAAAGTAAAAAAAAATGCCATGCACTCCGCTACGCGAATAGTTCGCGCGGACTCAAAGCGAACTTCCAGCAACACCGCGATGACTTCATATTTCCACGCTCACCCAAGCGAAATTGCGGACGTGTCAAGTATAAATCAGCCTTGACACAGAGAAAGGGACCGATGGCTTGCCAGCTGGGGTTCATCTTTGGGAGAAAAATTACCAGATTATTATTATTATTATTATTATTATTATTATTATTATTATTGTTGTTGTTGTTTTAATTTATTTTATTTAAATTTATTTGTGTGTACTTCTAACATGTTTGGTTGGTAAAATAAATGTTGTAAATTCATATCAGAGCATCTTCCGTGTCTGGAATGGATGTATTCTTAAGTCTATAAGGTAACAATAATATAATAAGATAACCTTGTTTGAAATGGTTTTGGCTAAAAGAAAATTTTGGTTTCGTCTACACTTCTAGGTACTTGTACTATATTGACTGGGTTAAATAGAATTGCATTACTAAAAAGAGACTAAAATACCATTTTCATTGACTAAAACTAGACTAAATGTCTTCAGTTTTCATAGACTAAAACTAGACTAGACTAAAAAGAGTATGAACATGACTAAAATTTATAAAAACTAAAATGACAGCTTCACACAAAGACTAGACTAAGACTAAAATTAAAACAGGCCGCCAAAAACAACACTAGTTACCAGTCTTTCACTTTGTTTGGAACGCTCAAATTGAGTTTCGGCATTCTGACTTTGTTTAGCCTTGTGTCAGTGTGAAGTTACGGTGCCGGTTTGGAGTTATACGGTGTTCTGCCTTTGTTTTACTGTCCATTAATGTCTGCCGCATTTTAATTACGGTGTAGACAAACAAATTAGATTGCGATCTACGAAACAGCTCCATATAACAAAGCACTGTAAAGACTAGATACGTTGGCAGGAATACATTATTGTGAATAACCTTTAAAGTTATTTTTTTTTCTCTTTGGAATGCAGATTATTCATCAGGCTATCACTTCTAGTTGGATGTGTGTGAACTCGAATGCCGTAGCTAGCATGATCAATCATAAAATCAGTAGCCTACTTACAGTTCATAATTAAATCCATATTCTACCTTTTCTTGTTACCTGATAAAAATCAAACCAAGGCAATGAACGTCATCGGATAAGTTTTATCCACAAGAATTTTGAGCATTATTCCCATTTTTTGCTGGTCACATCAATCCACAAGTCATTCTTTTAGGTTAAGCTATTTCATACAAATCAATATAAAAGCAATTATGCTATGTCTAGCATTCTTTTATGTTACTGAGCATGGCAAATAAATTGGTATCCACGGTATCCACTCACGTTTAACTTTTAGTCTTCTTGTTAAGATCCAAAAAAAGAAAGAAAAAAAAAAAACTTTGTCACATTACTATATGTGATTTTGTAAATGGTTATCAGCAACCAAATATTGACAATGTGGAAGTTACTGCCTTTTGTCTTAGTGTGATGCGTCACTGAGTGGGGAGAACCTGTTTTATGTTTTGATCGGAATGGAAGAGCAGTATTTTGACCCTCGACTATATGCCGCTTCACAGTCACCCAGTCGCCCTGCTGCAGAGGCTCTGTAAATGGAACCAAACAATGTACAGGAGCCAGTTGCATCCAAAGTCGTATCTACAACCATCCCATTCTTACTGTCCTCAATTAAAGTTTGGATGCATGTCTCTAATTCTAAAACCTTCTCTGTCAGCCTAACTATTTTCCAGCATTTTTTACATGTGAATCCCTCGTTGACAGAGAGAGCTAAACTATACATGTGGCAAGCAGTGCAAACAACAATAGCAGGAGAAGAAGCCATTACTCACTGTGATTGAAGAATGATTCTGACTTACCACTGTTGTTTGATGAACTCGTGAAAAACAGCACAAGAGAGAAAAGAAACGGGGCAAAAGAAAAAAGAAGACGGTAATAGATGCAAATAGAAATGCGAATGGAAACGTGAATGTCAAGCTAACCGGCTAATGAATGTTAACGTGCTGCACACTCACTGCACTCGTGATTTAACATTTTAAGCGAACAGTCAGATTAGTAAGATTAGTTTGATAGATAATATTGTATACATGGTGGGAATTAAGTTTATATTTTATTCCTTTAGATAACAGAGAGGCATAGTAAGATAGAGATTCAACAGAAAAGCTAAGCTACATGAAGCTACAATCACAAACCATTTGGCAGCATGCAGACAGGAACCCGGAAACAGCTCAAACAGTATCTCCACGTCACCTCCCTACAGGTAAGATGTGGTCTCCGTAACAACATTTTCCTTAAGGCATGCTTCCCCACTGTTCTGTCAGGCTGAAAGAACAAATAGGAAAGATTTAAAGCAATCTTTCACTCAAGGCTGAAATCCCTTCCAAATTTTTTTTTTTTTTTGGTGGACGGAACAGCAGCATGGCCTTCTCCAGCAGCAATGTACTCACCGTTAGTCCCCTTCGGTACCAAGGTCAGTGAATTTGCGCTTTGGGAAGGTTACGACGTTAGCATAGCTTTTGTCTTTACACGCTATGGCTTGTCAACATTAGCAGTGCCACAGGGTTGTGACGTGTTCAGGTTGTGGCGTTTTCCATAGACCCCTAAGGTTGTCATGACATAATTTTTAGTCACCGACAGATAGGGAACGTCTCGGTTACGTACATAACCCTCGTTCCCTGATGGAGGGATGTTATGTCCCCATGCCACATCCTTGAACCACCTGCTGTTGCCAGGACACGTTCTCGGCTCCTCAGTGTAAAACCTAGTGAGTGGATTCGCGCAGTCGCCTTGCATACCCATGTGAACGGGGAGTGGCTCAACATGCAAAATCCACTAACCAATTCTCACTGGCGTTTTCTCTTAAATTCAGAGATGATTGAGCTCCCAAGTTAAACCCCTAATGTCGTTACGACATAACGTTCCTGTTCCCTCCATCAGGGAATGAAGGTTACGTACGTAAACGAGACATTATAATTATAAACTACATTTAGACTAGGGGTTACACAGACTAGTCGAGTAGTCGAGTGATCGACTACTTTAACCACAAGTTGGCGCTGTCGGAAACAATCGACTACTCGAGCGTGCATTAACCATAATGCAAGCAACGTTTGTCTACAACGCAAATTATAGGATTATAATATTGCGTGTAGATGTTACTTTCTGTCACTTTCTCTGTTACATGTAAAATTAAAATATGTCATTTAATAATTAGGGGTGTGCCCGAAGCCGAATACCTTATTCAGAATGGCACGGATAATGGCTTTAAAAAATGATCAACGGATAAGGAATAATTCTGCCTGAATATTCGGCTAAGGCTGGCATGCACTGCTGTTTGCTAGATAACAATTGAGCCAGGGGATCAGCGAAATATTATACACAGACCTCTAAAGTCACGCAATAATGAGTGTGAAGTGAATGAATATAAACTTTATGAACCAAAAGAGCACAAATCAAACATCGCATGTTGCCTCTCCGTGTATCTCCCAGAAATCAGAGCTTGGCAAGAGTATTATCACCTTTAATAATACACCATACACGGTCTATTATTTGTATATATTTAAAAGGCAATTATTTAAACCGTAAGCTACGAAATGATACATGAATGAATGGAATAAACAGCGCGCTCACCAATCAAACAGCCGCGTTGCATGTCTCAGTCTCTCAAAAACCAAACAAGTTCTCTCTCTTAAAAGTAGGCTAATAATCAACTTAGATGCAGATACATTTTCTATGTTTGCTTCCTTATTTTTGGCTGGTTTGCGTTGCACACACACATTTGTTTAGTAAGTTCAAAAAGACTCGCTTAGAGAATTCTGCGTAATGAAAATGTGCGCCTTGAATTCATTCAGTCGTGTTCAAATGATTACTAAACGTTTGTCGTGACATCTCTGCTTATATGATTAATTTATTTTTTAGAAATGAATAATTATAATAAATAATTAGAATAAATGTTTTATATAAAAAGTGTGTCAGATAGCCCTGGTCACCCATATATCTAACTCTTCATAAATGATCCACTCCCACCACCCCTAACACACACACAAACACACACCCCAGCCCCTGCTACAAAGACTTTTGTGTCTGACCTGATCTCATGTCACACTTCTTGAAGACACTAGCAGCTACAGACTGAAACATTTGTAAGCTTGTGTGGTATGCTGAATAATTATCATAATTATAATTATTATCAGTTTATTCTTGTGTACAGTCGTGGCCAAAAGTTTTGAGAATTACATAAATATTGGAAATTGGAAAAGTTGCTCCTTAAGTTTTTATAATAGCAATTTGCATATACTCCAGAATGTTATGAAGAGTGATCAGATGAATTGCATAGTCCTTCTTTGCCATGAAAATTAACTTAATCCCAAAAAAACCTTTCAACTGCATTTCATTGCTGTCATTAAAGGACCTGCTGAGATCATTTCAGTAATCATCTTGTTAACTCAGGTGAGAATGTTGACGAGCACAAGGCTGGAGATCATTATGTCAGGCTGATTGGGTTAGAATGGCAGACTTGACATGTTAAAAGGAGGGTGATGCTTGAAATCATTGTTCTTCCATTGTTAACCATGGTGACCTGCAAAGAAACACGTGCAGCCATCATTGCGTTGCATAAAAATGGCTTCACAGGCAAGGATATTGTGGCTACTAAGATTGCACCTAAATCAACAATTTATAGCTTCATCAAGAACTTCAAGGAAAGAGGTTCAATTCTTGTAAAGAAGGTTTCAGGGCGTCCAAGAAAGTCCAGCAAGCGCTAGGATCGTCTCCTAAAGAGGATTCAGCTGCGGGATCGGAGTGCCACCAGTGCAGAGCTTGCTCAGGAATGGCAGCAGGCAGGTGTGACCGCATCTGCACGCACAGTGAGGCAAAGACTTTTGGAAGATGGCCTGGTGTCAAGAAGGGCAGCAAAGAAGCCACTTCTCTCCAAAAAAAACATCAGGGACAGATTGATCTTCTGCAGAAAGTATAGTGAATTGACTGCTGAGGACTGGGGCAAAGTCATATTCTCCGATGAAGCCCCTTTCCGATTGTTTGGGGCATCTGGAAAAAGGCTTGTCCGGAGAAGAAAAGGTGAGCGCTACCATCAGTCCTGTGTCATGCCAACAGTAAAGCATCCTGACACCATTCATGTGTGGGGTTGCTTCTCATCCAAGGGAGTGGGATCACTCACAATTCTGCCCAAAAACACAGCCATGAATAAAAAATGGTACCAAAACACCCTCCAACAGCAACTTCTTCCAACAACCCAACAACAGTTTGGTGAAGAACAATGTATTTTCAAGCACGATGGAGCACCGTGCCATAAGGCAAAAGTGATAACTAAGTGGCTCGGGGACCAGAATGTTGAAATTTTGGGTCCATGGCCTGGAAACTCCCCAGAACTTAATCCCATTGAGAACTTGTGGTCAATCCTCAAGAGCCGGGTGGACAAACAAAAACCCACTAATTCTGACAAACTCCAAGAAGTTATTATTGAAAGAATGGGTTGCTATCAGTCAGGATTTGGCCCAGAAGTTGATTGAGAGCATGCCCAGTCGAATTGCAGAGGTCCTGAAAAAGAAGGGCCAACACTGCAAATACTGACTCTTTGCATAAATGTCATGTAATTGTCGATAAAAGCCTTTGAAACGTATGAAGTGCTTGTAATTATATTTCAGTACATCACAGAAAAAACTGAAACAAAGATCTAAAAGCAGTTTAGCAGCAAACTTTTTGAAAACTAATATTTATGTAATTCTCAAAACTTTTGGCCACGACTGTATATTTCTTGTGACATGTTGCACAATTTTCAATATCCATTTTGCTTGGTTTGATTTATATTGCATTCTATCATATTATAAATATTATAAATGCCGTGTTAATCAAAATACATGTTACAACTATTTTGGGATTTTTCATAAGAGTTATCGTTTCGATTTAATATGTTATATTATCATAGCTGGAGATGGATGTGTGTGATTGGTTGAAGGAAAAGGTGCGCGCCACTGTGTGCATTTGTAGAGAGAGTTCTCGCAATTTGCTTCATTCATGATAAAGCATTGGTGAAGAAGCATCGCTTGAACACTCATTCATTTAATATCATCCTTTACAGGTATAAAATGTACACAAGGCACACCATCATTGCTGTAATCGCTTTATAAGAAAGACTGTTCTCTATATTAATTGTTTTTCGAGATGCATATAAGTGATATGTCCATAAACTCCGTTTAATGTTAACCATCAATTCCGAGCACATGGTTAGCATAAATGTGCCGTGATTAGCTCGCACGCTGGTTATTCGGACATGAAGTAAAGCGTATGTACTGTTGTAATCGTTTCATGTTATACTTTATTCATTATATATGTTTATGTTATTCCTTATTCCTCCTGTTATGAGTTTATTTCATGTTTATTCACTGATAGTGTATGTATGACACCTTGAGAAGACTATGTAGTCGAGTGGACTTATTTACATACCTGGCCTTGTGTCATAAATTGCGATTTGTGGTTACAGTAACAGCATCTAATTCAGCGCTGTGTTGATACTATGCATTTATGATTATTTGTACTAATTACTGTTGAAAAATGTGAGACTATGCACTTGTGCAATGCACATCATTTGTATTCATTCATGATAAAGCATTGGTGAAGAAGCATCGCCTGAACGCTCATTCATTTAATATCATCCTTTACAGGAGTATGACAATTTTGGAGGCACCGCTGGGATTGATGTACGATGGAGTGACTCCCTGACCGGTAGAGCCCATTTAGCAACATCATCCCCTTTTTAGTGACCCAGATGAACTGCAGTGTGAGGCATTCAGGACGAGTGGTGAAAAAAAAAAAAAGTCTATTAAGCAGTGCATGCGCTGGAGTTTCAGTTTGTGACCAGTGGCAGCAAGGTCAAGTCAGTAAGGTAAACACTACTCTCAACAGTCTGTCTACACAGCAGCAAAAATGGAGGAGCTTAAACATCTTCAGGATGAAATTGGTGAAAAAATTATGCACACTATCACTTGAAAAGCTGGCAATACTCAGTGTCTTCCTTCGCTTGGCACAAGAGGATGAGACAAATGTAACTCGTTTGTACCTGTTGCGCCTTCTTAGTAACTATCTACTGAGAGCTGAGCTACAGGAGTTAGAAGATGGCGGCATGGCTGAACTTTTAACAATTAATGATAAACTGAGCCAGCTAATGGGAATAACAATTAATGCTTCAGAACAGGTTACAGAGAGAGTGGAAAATAAACCTGGAGATGTTAACACAGTCCAGAGGGAAATGCAAAAAAGTGGAGAAAGTGCAACTGAATTGTTTTCTGCCATGCACATTAGCCCCACCGCACCACAAAATGCACCAAACAGACATACATATGAAGACCATGGCCAAGTTTATTCTCCACCCACATTTCAGAGACAAGTTACCCCAAAATGGCAGAAAGACTTCAAGATATCTGGTCTCATAGGAGATCTAGGGCAGAAAGACCGGCTCTCATTTTCCAGTCTGGCATGGCAGATAGAAGGTGGACTCAATAAGGGCTATGCAGAACAGGAAATAGTAGATTCTGTCATCAGAGCTATCACACCAGGGCTTCAGCTGCGGAGCTATCTAGAAGGAAAGGCAGGATTGACACTCCCAACGCTGAGATGGATACTCCGTTCTCATTTTCAGGAAAAAAATGCTACTGAATTATATAAGCAGCTCACCACAGAAGCTCAGCAATCTAGAGAAATGCCACAAAGCTTCCTAATAAGACCCCTTGATCTGAGACAGAAAATTTTGTTTGCTTCTCAGGAGGATGACTCGGGGTTAAAATATGATCCTGCCCTAGTTCAGAATATGTTTTTGCACACAGGATTGCAAAACAACCGCATTCAAAGTGAACTTCAACCATACCTATCAGATCCCACCATTCCAGATGAAGTGTTGCTGGAGAAACTCAATGTGGCTTGTTCCAATGAGTCTGAAAGGCAAAGCAGACGAAAATATGAGAAAAATGTTACCGTTCATGCTGTGCAGCCAAACGAGCCTGCCCCTGAACAAAAATTCCAGTCCAAACAGTCTAAGTTTGATTTAATGTCACAACTGAAAAGCCTGAGTGACGATATCATGCAGATTAAAGGGACAATCCAACAGCCCTTAACCCTTTAAAACCGAACGTGTTGGCGCCGACACAATTTACCATGCTGTATTAATGTTATCATAACTCAGCAACCGTTTGCACTATGAAAAAAAATCCAATTGCGTCTTACGGTAGACAGCTCACACTTTAAGACAATATATGGCTTAATACAGTAATTGCATGCTTTCAATCAGCAAATCACAGCGGCTTTCGGGGAGAGGGGGAAGGGCGGATTTGAAGCGGAAGATACGGAGCGCAGCAGGTTGGAGAGTTTGAGAGTGCAAAATATAAATTAAAAACGGACAAAAACATGGCGAATAAAGGTTTTACAAGAGAGGAGGCAATTGATTTGATCTTTGATGACACCTGGGAAGAGTCTGAGCATGACTTTGGACCCGGAGTTTGTGTATTCACGCATACACAGAAGACGCATACTCCTCTCACATATACACATAAGAACACTTAAAAGAAAATCATATTTCTCTCTCATAAAAATATAAGAAAAAAGAAAAAAAGTAAAAAAACTCTTTTTCTTCTGTTCGAAAAAATACCGTTTCACACACTTATATGTGTGTTGCACACGCGTGTAAGTGCGTATGTGCATGCATGCATTCATATTTGCTTGTGTAACATTGTGTGTGTGCGTGTGCATGCATACATTCATGTTTGTGCTATGTAAGTGCATGGACATATCTGTGTGTGTGTGTATGCGAGTGTGTGTGTATATGTGTGTGTACGTGTATATGTGTGTGTACGTGCATGCATGTGTGCATATGTTTGTGTGTGTGAATGTGTGCATGTGTATATCTGTATGTTTATGAGTGTGTATGTGTGCATGTGTGTATCTTATACAGTCTATGGTGTGTGTGCGAATGTGTGTGTACGTGCATGTGTGTATGCAAATGTATGTGTACATGGATGCGTGTCTGTCTGTGTGTGCATCCATTTATGTGTATATCTGTATATTTGTGTATGTGTGTACGTGCATGTATGTGTGTGTGATTGTGTGTGTGCATGTGTGTACATGCATGTGTTTGCATTTGTGTGTATGTAACACTGCATGAAAAGAGGTGTATCCGTACTAGGAAACTCCTGTATACTCCACTGATTTTCGGAAGTATCTACTAGTTCCACTGAGGGTAAACTTCTAATTCCACCAAGTTAGGAAACTCCCGTAATGATACCAATTCGGATGTATCTTGCTGAAGGGATATCCCCGTGGTATATGCAGCCATTTGTTGCCATGGCAAGTAATCCCCTGAAGAATGTTGTCAGGAGACATTTTCACACCTCAAGAGCCCTTTCACTTCACACCTTGACACACCTCTGCTGTCCTTATTGGTGTTTTTTTCTCAACATTGATTGGTTGTTTTTTCAAAAAACACACCCCAAACCCTGACAACTATTGGGACAGTGACCTGTCAATTTCCTGATACTAGTATTTGATTGGTCACGGTTTTCATTTAGCCCAACCCAAGCCCTCATAGTATAGTGACTTGATTGGTTTTGGCCAGCTATGTTAATAAACCATAACCACCCCACCCACTATACAACCCAACCCCCTCAAAAATGGAAAACAGAATGGATTCAGAATTTATTTTATTAAAATTAAACCAAAACACTTAAAGCATTAAATATATAAATAAAACTATAGGAACTGTACAGGGGAAAAAAAAAAAAAAAAAAGTACTTTTATAAAATTTTTACTAAACACAAGCAATATTATAACAGTTAGAGAATATAAAACTAAATAATATGTACACAAAGCAAAGTACTTTTATAAAATTTTACTAAACAAGCAATATTATACTGTTACAGAATATAAAACTAAATAAACTACTTAATATGTACACACAGCACAAAGTATTTAAAATGTAACCAAACACAGCAAACACAAACAATATTAAAAGAAATAAGTTGCAGAATATGAAACTAAATAAATCTAACCTAATAAGTATACAAAGAATAAGATAAAATAGAAGAGAATAAGTGAAAATGTGCAGTTTGTGGTGCAGTTATTAAAATTGCAAAAACCAGTGCAGTTTAGTTAAAGTTGAAGAAAGGAAGGTCCATCATGTCCATTTCCATCAGCCTTAACACGCTGATGATGCAAAATAGTGTAGCGCATGTCTGCCTCCAATCTGTGCTGAAGCTCCTCACAAAGTTCTGACAATTGTGGGTTCCTGTGAGATGGAGACCTCACAATCCACACTGGCCTTCCATCAACAATGGCATCCTCCTCGTCAGACATCAGCTCCACTGTTGCAGTTTGCCAAAGCTCTCTCTCTGCATCGGTTTGAACAACCTTGGACCTGGAATCCAGCAACTGCAAAAACACACAATGTGTTAACCACTAAAAACACCCAGAAATGTATCAAACTTAAAGGAATAGTTCACTCAAAAATGAAAATTCTGTCAATGTACTCACTCTCATGTTGTTACAAACCTGTAAATGTCTTTGTTCTGATAACCACAAAAGATGGAATGTTTATAATCCAACAAATCATGAGCCCCATTGACTTTAAAGTAGAAAAAAAAAATACTATGGAAGTGATTGGAGCTCATGATCAGTTTGATTTCAAACATTCCTAAAAATATTTTCTTTTGTGGTTATCAGAAAAAAATAACAGAATTTTCAATTTGGGGTGAACTATCCCTTTAAAGACAAGTTGATGAATTTCTACACTTACCAGTCTTTTCCTTTGTCTGTTTTTATAGCTCCTGTTTTAATGGCATCTCTTAGCTGGGACTTTTCTGGCTGAGACAAATTGTACATTCTCCGAAGTGTTTCAAAGTATGTCTTGCAACACGCTGAATAAAAGAAAATTCAGATAAGTGACAGAAACTACACTATTGAAATCATAAGATGGACAAAATATAAGAGACTAAAATTATGGACATTAAAATTGTTAAACATTTTAAAATTACCTTGTATACACTCAGGGTCTGCATCTGCAAAAGTTGTTTTCAATTCCTCTAGCACAGGGGTGGGCAACAGTTTTAGTCTGAGGGCCACAGTTACTTTGGCAAAGTAAACGGAGGGCCACACTTTGGAAAATTGCAATTAAACATAGTTACATGATTAAATGGTACAAATTAATGCAATGCAAATATGTATAAGGCTACTCTACAGTTACTTTGACAGCCTATTTCAAGGCCTGATACTTATTTTGCTAGGCCTGTCTGACCTAGGCTACTCTAAGGTTACAATAACTGGATTTATTTTCAAGGCTTCATTTCCTACACTACCCTGCATATTGTTCAACTGTCATTCATACCAGCTGTAGCTTTTCAAGATAGAAAACTATTAACAAAACTGCAAATGTATGTGTGCAAGTTACATTAACATATAGACTTCAGGCAATCTGGCTTGGAATTATCAAATTTAATTGAGGCTATATATCAGAGGGAGACCTTCATCACTGAATGAAAAACATATTCAGTTTTCAGTTGTTATTATTATTTTTTTTTGTAATTTCTTTCACATATTTTGTTAAAATCTTTTATAAAATAGAACACAATTTAAGTGCAGCTCAACTTCATCACACGTATGTTTGCTTGAAAGATATAAAGGGCCTATATAGGCCTATGCATCCTCACAAAATTTAAATTTGATTTAGCTGTATCATCACTATCTACGGGACATGCATAAGAACAACATGGCAACATGAAACTGAACAATGTTGTAAAAATAACATCATCAATCAAGGGTAACTTAATGGAACTTTGGCTAGGCCTACTTTAGAAAAATGTATTTCGGCCTATACAACTGAGATGAAGAGCTTTTTGTCGGTGTTCTGTAACTCAATGTGAACAATTGAGACGGTCGCCTTTCTTTACTAAGTCACCGAAATCTGGGGTTGTGTTCGACGTTGAGATGCGCAACACGGACGACAGGTGTGTGTCGGTTAGTCGTGATCTGTAGCGTGACTTGTTAAAGTTCATTACAGAAAAGTCTGCTCGCATACATACGTGGACCCGAATAAAACGAGCATCCTTTGCGCATGCCTCCGCATGTTAGGAAACTTGCCCTCGTTCAATGCACCGTAAAACCTGTCCAATGATGATCCCTCTCCTTTGCGGAGAAATTCACGGCATAATTAGCATGTTTAGCATTGAAGTGCCTGCTAATATTATATTCTTTAAAGACAGCAATGCTCTCCTGACATATCAGACAAATCACCTTTGAGCCGACGTTCGTGACGAAATATTTTGACATCCATTCTTTATTGAATGCTCGACATTCAGAGTCAACTTTTCTCTTTTTTACTGCACTCATTTTGACATTTTTTTTTATGCCGCCGGCCGTTTAGAATTTGTTACTTTGAGGAGTGAAGAAGAGAAGTAAAGGCGCAAATTGTAATTTCACACAGCGACATCTGTTGGATTGTTAATTTTAACCCCTTTCACGTCAAAGATCACAGATTATTGTTGTTCAAAATTCATTACTCGTCAAAATATTACACACTATTACTTCTGGACAATCTGAGCATCATTTTAGAAACTTCAGAAAGGTTTAAGACTCCAGCTTCGATATTTGACCACTGTTAATGATTAAACTGGTTTGCAGTGACATTAATTTCTTAAATTATGCTAGGAGTGCAAAATAATTAATCTGTAACGATCGTTATTTTGAATAGAAATCATTATACTCACACAAAATTTATTCTCGTCTTCTCCGGTTTATTTGTGTTCAAATACATAAAAAATACAGCATCCGCCAGGCCTATTAGTCCAATGGTGCGCATATTTGGAGAAATAATGATTAGTTATCATGTTAGTAAAATATTTCGTCATACAGAAAAACATTTTTATTCATTTTTCACTGAATTATGCGATCTGAAGAGCTCAAACAGCGAACGCAGCCAGATGTGTCTCCTCTTCCTGATTTGCGTCAGACCTGTCAATCATCTCACGTCACGTGATTCATCATGCGCGATAACTAAGCTAAAGTGACATTTCTTCACTGAAACAAGAAGCTAATAAATGCACAATTTAAGTATTTGTACGATTATGTGTTTCGTGTGTGATTTTCGTGCGATTTGGGGTTTTCATATAAATAATGAATGTCCAAATTGCGAGTGCATCGAGCGCATCGCGGGGGCCGGATTGAAGCAATATGCGGGCCGGATCAGAACACCTGACCAAAAATAACACAAAAATTCTCTAGCAGATAAGTCATAACTTGGTTACGAGGCGAACTTATTCTGTGTGGAAAGAGAGAAGTGTGTCATTAAATACATTTAAAAGGAATATGTAAAACCCCATAAACAGCATGGCCCACAAAGGCCAAATAAACATAGCAGAAAAACAGCAGTCTTACCCAGTTTGTGGATCATATTTATGTGGGTTGTTTTCCGAATTGTGAAAGCGCCTTACTTCCTGTTACTTCCTGTAACATTGAATGAAAAACGCTTTAATACATGCACACATAACGTTACATTGGCTGGAAACAAAAGTTTTCAAACGACGTTGTGTAACTTACAGACGTGACAAACTGTTAAAAGGCCGGACAACTACAACAACGAAAGGGTCAAAAATAATTGACCCTCATACATCATCAAGGTTTAATATTTCGGGTTCAATTTCAGAAAAGCAACCGTTACATTTCAAGGTAAGAATGAAACTACAATGATTGTATGTCTTAAAAGAAATAAATCTTAATTTTCTAATGTATTTTAACTGAAATGTGAGAACCTCGATGACGTATGCGGTCGACCAACGCGACTTCCGGAGAACGCACCTGAAAACATGTTCGGGCGTGTCCGGCAGGACTGGCACGAATGGCCACCCTAAGTGTCATAGGATCATCTCTAATGTTTATAACAAACCAAACCGTTTGAAAATCGGTAGAAAATGGAGCAAGTTATGGTTATTTAAAAGTGCATGCACCATTAAAACACAATACTACGAGTGAGCGAGCGAGCTCCCCATGGTAAGATGGCCGCCAAATGCGGTGCTTTACTACTATATTGTCCGCTAAAATAAAACTCAACTTACCGCAATGCCCACGTTGTGCGCCCTCTTTATCCTTTTATGTAATGTCTCTTCCCGCGGTCTTTGTTCCTCTTGCGGTCTTTGCTCGTCAAACTTTCGCTCAAGAGCACAAAGACGCTGGATAGCATCTTCGAGAAGAACAGTGTTTGCAGCTTGCTTCTCCATCAAACCCTCAAGCTGACGAGACAAAGCGTTCTGACCGGAGATCAGCTGTTTCATTAAATCATTTATGCTCAGTGGGCTTGCTGCTGGTTGCAAAGCCCTATTACTCACGGGAGTAGTAAAACTCAGGTTTCTTTTACACGCCATCACAAACAATAGTCAGTTTCACCAAGTCGCAATTCGCAAAAAATGACTTCCGTACAAAATTGTGTTCGCGCGAATGATACTGTAATGTCATTGGTTGCATTCCCTTACGTCACCGACATAATGCCCGGAACAGACTGATACTGCTGCAGCATTTCTCCCTGTGGAGCGTATTATTGCAGGCAGATGTGTACTTAGTACATCAACCGTGCAGTTAAGTCACACTTAAAGAGAAGGTCTCGGTTGTAATTCCACTATGCACTGTGGTAGAGATTTAGAAATTTGTTTTGTCATTGTTAATGTCTATTTTCATTTTTGTCATTATCTGTAAATGTCAACCTTTACAATAAACCTTTTTCTTGATATACTAAAAACAATGTTTGTTGTATTCCTCTTGACTAATGTAACCCATGAAGAGTCAGACATATAAAGTAATTTTTACACATTAAAAAGGTAATCATGTCTATTGACTTTGTTTATTTGAGAACATTTTTTGCAACAGTCAAAATAACAAATTAAATTATATTACTAACAAGCGTGTTTAGGGGATAAGGTGTGTTGCGGAAAGTCGCTTGGCTGTGTCGCTTGATATGATATACCATAAGTTATTTTGATATAGCAATTAAACTTACATAAAATTTATAATATGTGTCCCTGGACCACATAACCAGTCATACGGGTACAATTTTTTTTTTTTTTTTTTTTTTTTGAGTTTTACTTTATAAATATTTGGTAGAGATACAACAATAAAAAAACACAAAAAAAAATTTGAGAAAATCCCCAGTTGTCCAAATGAAGTCCTTAGCAACAAATATTAGGCTACTAATGATAAATATATTTTTGATAAATGTAGTGATCTTCACACAAACACCAATAAATATATTTACATTACTATTATTTTTATGGAACTTTTTTAATATCCTAATATTTTTTAACAACAGAAAAATCAATTATTTTGATCCATTTAATGTATTGTTGGCTATTGCTAATGCTACAAATATAACCTATATGTGCTACTTATGGGTTTACTTATGTTTTGTGGCCCAGGGTCAAATGTGACACGGATATATTATAAAAGACCAACTTTGGCCTGCGTGCCCTAGTTTCGGCACCTCTGGACTAGAAGTACAGTAGCTGACAGGTATCTGCAGATATTTTTACCCGAGTTTGTCAGTCTGTATCACCCAACATGTTTTGCATTCACATGTGAAAGACTTTTAGATTATGGACCTGTCTATTGATTTTCTTTGTTTCTATTTTAAAAGATTTAATGAAATGTTAGGGTAGAATCATAATAACAATAGAAACAGTGAACTTCAAATCATGAGACATCAGCAAAAAACAAGCAGCTTTAAATTTCACTGACTTATGAATATGGTACTTGAATTTATCAACATCCTAGCTAGCAAAATGTGTTACATGATGTTTTTGAAACAAAATGTCTCATTTGAACTGCTTCTTTTATACAATGAATGCAGCATTGAGAGATACGTGCACAACATACTGACATAGGGCAGTTGGAGACATGTTTTCAAAGTGTTGGAAATATATATTCTGAATTAACATTTGTTGCATTCCTCTAGACTACATTAAACATGAAAAGTCAGAGACATAATTTTCACATATTAAAATGGTAATTGTGTCCATTGAATTTCAGTTAATTTGAATGATGCTAAGTTTCTTAAATAGACTAATTAAATTATATTAATAATAAACGTATTTAGCAAACACAGTTTTTTATGTTCCACAATACTGTATGTGCTGTCTTTACGAGACATTGTTACCCCCCCCCCCAACTCTGAATCAGAGAAGGCACCTCTACCTGGGGGTCATTAACATATAAAAAGCCCTTCACACCTCACACCCACCCCTCCTCACAACCAGCTGTAAGGATTCCAGGAAACTTCCACCAGTTCCTATATACATCCACATACGTAAGGTTTCTGGATGTTTCATGAGTTTACTTCTGTGTATTACCTTTCCAAGCACTCTGCCTCATTTATCTGGCAAACCTACAGTTTAGCAGAGATTTCCCATCCCGTATTTGTCCGTATACAGCTCTTTTCATGCAGTGTAAGTAACTGCAAACTTTATTTTTATTATTTCATTGTTATTGTATTATTATTATAGTTACTTGTTTTTATTTTCTTTTTTTCTTTCTTTTTTCTCTTACTAATAAATTGCTTTATAATGAAAAGTATTTTTATGAACTTATATAGTTTGTTACACATGCTTCTTTTTTTTTTCTTTTTTTTTTTTTCAGTGTGTCTTTTCCAGTTACCTATGAAGAAGCAAATGGGCCGTCCACATCAAACACAACACCATATCAGAGGGGCCGGGGTCGGGGCAGTGGTTGCAGCTGTAGCTGTACAATAAGTACATGGGGGAGTTGACATCTCCAACAAGATGCTCGGAACAGAGTCACTGACAATTTTCCAGCACTTCCTGGATATTGCAGTGACCAACAGCTTAATTTTACACAAAGAGCTGTGTGCCATCCACCATGATAAGCTCATGACATGGCAAATTTTCAGGAGCAGCTAGCTGCTCAGCTCACAGGTGTTCCCTTGGATGGCAGCCTGAGAGAGAGATGCGATCATCTGCCTGTTCCTGTGAGTGACACTCAAGACCTTTTGCAGAGTTGCATACTATGCAAAAGGAGCACCCTATGGAAGTGCCAGGAATGTGATGTGGGACTTTGCTTGCAGTTAGACAGAAACTACTTCAGAGAGCACCACATTTAAATGACTGGATTGAAGGATCCAAAAACGCCTGGAGAACTGGGGTGAAACAAATGGCTCCTGAGTGAAAACTGTGCTATCCAGTGTCCCAAAAGACTTGTATATATGTATTATAGTTCCTTTTTCAAGATTTACTAAATAAGCAGTAAAATTTCTTCCCGTTTTTTATTTTTATATTTAATAACTCACCACACACAATAAGTTACATTAACTTTTTTTTTTGTCTATTTAAATTCTATTTACAAACTCACCACACAAAATAATGTACAATAACTGTAATTTCCTGAAAGCCAATAATTTTCTGAAAAAAATGACACCTTGCACTTGAAGATACCACATTATGTTATAATTTTATACTCAAAAAAACAAAATGAGTGAAAACGGCCTATTTTAGCTTTAGGTTCTAAAGAGTTAACTGTTCTTCAGCTGTGTTTTGCAGTCTACAACAAAGAACCAGCAGCAGCAGTGTCCCCACAGCATCAGATCTCTTCTCAGCGTTCCCAACAGACATCAGGATGGACCCAAGTTCAAGAGCATCAGACCTGGAAGCCAGATACAGCTATATATCAACGACAGGCAGGTCCATACATGTCTCCACACCAGTTCTCACAAAGCCAACCTCTTCCACCTGCAAACCCAGTTCAGTTGTCTGCTGCTTCACAAGAACATTCTCTCCAGCCTCGTCAGCATTATTCAATACCAGAAACTCACCATGGGCAGCCGTTTGTTTATCCTTCTCCTCAGCAGCATCCCATGTCCTTCAATTATGCAACTCAGCCATTAAGTTTTGCAGCACCTCAGCATTATTCCCAACAGTATATGGTGCCACCACAACAGCAACCTCGTCAGTTCCGCCAGCCCCGTTCCTCACTAGCCAGACAATGTTTCCATTGCCAGCAGCGAAAAGCAGAAGAACCTTGCACCCATTGTTACCACTGTGGCAGCAGTGAGGACTTCTCGGCTGGCTGTAGGAGTAAAGGTGCCACACCTCAGATAGGAGCTCCGTTAAACAACAGCGGGTTACCCCCAAGGGACAGGGTGTGACACGAGCAGTAGGGAAGTCCCAAAAATCTGATAAAATGTAGCATGGGCCATCAGAGACAGCTTGAGTTTCAGTCGCTTGATAATATTTTAACTGCTCCTTGTCAAGTTAACCAGCATTCTGCCATCACGTCCTTAATGGGCAAACAATGCCTTGTGACCTGTTATCTACATGAAAAAAAGGCAGAAGCATCATGGGACACAGGCTCTCAAATATGCATTATAGATGAGCAGTGGAAAGCCAAATACGCACCTGCAGTGACACTGAGAAACATTTCTGAGGGAACTGAAGCGCCAGACAGTCTGCGGCTGGTGGCAGCCAATGGAACAAACTTGCCATACAGTGGATGGGTGGAATTGACTTTCAAGCTGGCATCTACTGTAATGAATGAGAAAGAGTTAAAAATTCCTGTGCTTGTCTTGAAGGACCATGAATTGTCCAGACCCATCATTGGGTATAACGTGATATAACAAATAATGAGAGTGAATGAAACAAATGGATCTCATGATGTGACTAATGTGTGTTTGTACAGGACTGTTGGAAATGCTTTCCCCAGCATAAAGAAGAAAAGTGTACATACCCTCATCAATTTGGGGACTACAGAGGGCTCCAGCGAGTACATAGTAAGAACCATGAAAGAGCCTGTAAACATACTGAAGCACACCGTTATGCAAATTCAGTGTCTGGTAAAAGTGCCTTATGTGAAACAAGAAAGTGTGCTGCTGTTTGAACCACCTGTTAACCCAATGTACCCTGATGGCCTTGAAATTTTTGATACCCTCCACATTCTGAAAAGGGGAGCCTGCCCAGTGATTACTATCATTCATTGTGCAGAATGGAACAGACCATGACATCATGCTCAGTGGTAGAACTGAGCTAGGAACTTTGCAGCTAGTCAAGTCTGTCTTACCAATAGCAAATTCACAGTCTGCAGCCACAACCTCTGTCACTCAGGTTCTACTGGAAACAATGGAAGTAGATGACAACAGAGATTCATGGGACCCTCCAGTAGATTTGAGCCATTTAACTCTGCCTCAACAACAAGTGAAGCAGATGTTGCGTGAAGAATGTCATGCCTTCTCGAAGTCAGACGATGTTATTGGCTGTGTTCCAGGGTTGCAACTGAGTATTTCATTAAATGATAACACCCCTGTTGCCCGCACATACACATCAGTCCCCGTTATACCAAGAAATGAAGGACTACTTACACGACCTGATTGCTCAAGGATGGGTGGCTAAGTCTCATTCCCCTTATTCGTCCCCAATTGTCTGCGTCCGTAAAAAGGATTGTATTGACTATAGGGACCTGAACAGCAGAACAATCCCTGATCGCCAGCCAATACCCAGGGTGCAGGATATCCTGGATGGCCTCGGGGGCAATGCGTGGTTCTCTCTGCTTGACCAGGGAAACGCGTACCATCAAGGCTTCATGTCCCCAGAGAGTAGGTACCTGACTGCATTCACAACACCGTGGGGCCTCTATGAATGGATCCGTATCCCTTTCGGCCTCATAAATGCACCTGCAGCATTCCAACGGTTTATGGAGGAAAGTCTGGAAGGTTTGAGAGACAAATTTGCATACCCTATTTAGATGACATCCTGGTCTTTACTGAGACCTTCGACAAACAAGTGGAAGCAGTAAAGAGAATGCTGCAAAGGTTGCAGTCCCATGGAGTCAAGTTAAAACCGAGAAAATGTGAGCTCTTTAAGAAGGAGGTGCGCTATCTGGACAGAATTGTCTCAGCTGAAGGCAGTCGTATTAATCCAGCGGACACAGTTGCTGTAACGTCACTAAAAGAACAGACACCAAGCACTGTGGGAGAGCTACGCAAGATTCTGGGCCTGCTCAGCTATTATCGACAATACATTAAAGACTTCTCCCGGATCGCCAGTCCCCTCTACGACCTGCTAAAAGGTAAGGCTGATGGTGATGAGCCACAGAGAAAAGGAAGACACAAAGTAAAAAACAACAAACGGAATCATGTGGTGTCATCAAGTAAATCAATTGAGTGGACAGAACACCACCAAGAGATCCTTGAAAAGTTGATTAACTGCTTGAATGAGCCTCCAATCTTAGGATTTCCAGACTTCTCCCAGCCGTTCATCCTCCATACAGACGCATCCAACCAAGGGTTGGGAGCCGTTCTATACCAGAACCAGCATGGCAAGCTGAGAGTAATTGCCTATGGCTCCCGGACCTTGACAGCGGCAGAGAAAAATTATCATCTGCACAGTGGGATGCTGGAGTTCTTAACTCTAAAATGGGCAATCTCTGAAAAGTTCATTGACTATCTGTATTATGCACCAACCTTTACAGTGTTTAGTGACAATAACCCATTGACCTATGTTCTGACCTCTGCAAAGTTGAACGCCACCGGGTGTAGATGGGTGTCAGAGCTCGCAGACTTCCACTTTACCATCCGCTACTGTCCAGGTAAAGAAAACATAGATGCAGACTCACTCTCCATGATGCCAGCGGATCTGGAAACGACAATGAGAGAATGTACTGAGGAGTTCTCATCTGACTATGTGGGAGTTGTGATTCAAGCGGTGGAGCTCCAGAATAATCCAGATGTCTCCCTTGCTGTAGCCTGTCAGAGTGTATTAACCCTCTGGAGTCGATTAACGCGTATACGCGTTTTGGGGTATTTTCTCCTGATAACCCCGAAAAGAACTTAAATTACACTTTCAGTTTTGATCGTACAGATAAGTGCAATACATCAATCGAATCTGTAAAGGGTCTACTTTTTTTTGTATACAGACATAATAACAACAAAACTTTGTGCACTTATAAAATAAAGATAACAAACAAGGAGTGCTGTCTGCAGCCTTTGTCTGCGCTGATCTTCAGATACAAATGCGTCATTAAAATGAACTGTAACTCAGTGAATACTCAACACAGAGACATGAGAGAGATATCTATAGAAAGCCTGACATGTCTACTTTTAAACTAAACAAGTGCTGCTGAAAACAAATATTCTGTGATAAAGTAATCCATATGAAAACAACGCGATGTCCGTTTTTCACGTCTCCCTTCATTATCTTCTAATGCGACCACGCCCCCGCGCCGAGCGCGCTTTTGAGATTCAAATGTTTAACTGAAGCGCGCGGCTTTTGAATACGCCGCCAAATCACAAAGCAACGCAGCGAGATTGTTCTTCAAGTTTTTATTATTTTACTGTTTGCTTCGCGATGAGAGGAATAAGACATAATTCACCCCAAAAAGATGTGATGTGGTTGAGGATTTGAGATTTGGATTTCCTCAGAAAAAAGAATGAAGCACTTTATTCAGCAGAGTTCATAAACATGAGTAAGTCTCTTTTTATTTATTTATATACTTGTACTAGTTTTCACATAACGTGTAAACATTTTACTGGTTAGACTTTTTCCAAAGACTTTTTCCAAACTATAATTCCTGACTAAATGTATAATCAAGTGAAATATTATGAAGTTTCAATAACAATATACACTACTATACCATTCAAAAGCTTGATGTAAATAATATAAATGTAACAATAAATGTAACTGTAACAAATGTAACAATCATTGCTGTTCTTTCAATTTATCCCCCCTAAAAAACCTAAAAAAAAATATTCTCAGCTCTTTTCAACATTAATAATAATAATAATAATAATGATGATGATGATGATGATAATAACAATAAATGTTTTTTTGTAGAAAATAAGATTGTTAAAAGGATTTCTGAAGGATTGTGTGACTGGAGTAATGATGCAAAAAATTCAGTTTGAAAGTCAGCTTTGATTGTTCCTAATAAACTGTTTAACTGCACTCACAAGTGAGTATTAAATTATGTTGTGGGATAATTAAATATATTCTAAATAAACTACAAACATAAAATTATATATATTTATTTTGTCCTCACATTCTTTCTTGTAACTCATCGCTCTCAGTGACACAGCTGACTGAATGGCTCATTATGCAGCTCATTATGCAGGCCTTTGTCTTCTCAGGTGTGAATTCATGATAGTTGACACCTACTCGCATATGACTTTTACCAACAAAAAGTGTCTTAGAAAATTTAAATCAATATATTGTTTTCTCTGTAAGTGAGTAAACAAGATGATTTTCACATCATTTAGAAAAAAAAAATTCTAGGCTACAAGCTCCAGTTCTCAAAATTCCTGGGAACCAATTTTCTGTATGTGTTTTATTGCCTTTTTCAAGTGATTTAACATTTTTAGTTTTCCACTAACCATGCATAAAATTTTTTTTCTCAAAAACACAATAATGTACATACCTGCTGCTCACATATTATTATAGCCCAGTTTGTGCTGATTACAGTGAGATTAGACTTTAGCCATTTAGATATTTATAAGAAACTGAAAAAAGCACAAATGTCAGGGCATGACAAAACCTTCTACAAACCCCAAAAAAACCCACAAACTCCAGACCCCTAACACATGGGAAGGAAAATGAGGGACTCCTCAAACCCCTGTCAAAAGAAGAAATTAGACAAGCACAAAAGGATGACAAGGACATAAGAGGAATCATTAAACACTTGCAAACAGGATCTAGGCCTCCTCAGCAGGGGCGTTCGGCCAACTCGTTATACATAGTTCTTCTGAGAGAATGGGAAAAGCTCTATGAACATGGCATTCTCTTCTGCCACACATCTCAAAGGACACAGCTGGTATTACCAGCTCAATTAAAAAAAACTGTTCTAAGGGAAATGCATGATGAAATGGGTCATCAGGGCCTCGACCGCACAACAAGCCTCATTAGGGATCGGTTCTTCTGGCCCTACATGCAGAAAGACATTGAGAACTATGTCCTGAGAACCTGCTCCTGCATCAAACAAAAAAAAAAAACATGCCGTGAGACAAGCGCGCCCCTTAAAAGTATCAAAACGACCCACCCTTTCAAATTGGTGTCCACTGACTTTCTACATCTGGACAAATGCAAGGGGGGCTATGAGTATATTTTGGTAATTGTTGACCACTTCACCCGATTTGCACAGGCTTATGCCACAACCTCAAAATCAGCAAAAACAGTGGCTGAACGATTATTCAATGATTTTGCCCTCAAGTTTGGGTTTCCGTCCAGGATTCACCATGAGCAAGGGGAAGAATTCGAAAATCAGCTACTCACCCAACTCAGGAAGTACAGTGGTGTTGCTGGCTCAAGGACCACCCCCTACCACCCACAGGGGAATGGGCAGGTGGAAAGATTTAACAGGATGTTACTGCAGATGCTGAAAACCCTGACTGAAAAACAAAAATTGAATTGGAAGGATGCACTCAACAAATTAATCTTTGCCTATAACTGTTTCAGATGTGAGGTGACTGGCTTCTCACCCTTCCACCTGCTGTTCGGTCATACACCAAGGTTGCCCATCGATGCTCTCTTTGGTCTCAACTCAGACAACAACTCTCAAAGTTATAGTGAGTACATGGAACAATGGACGAAAGGGATGCAGGAAGCTTGTGAGATAGCAAGAGAACAGGCAAACAAGTATGCTGAAAGAAACAAAAGGAATTACGATCAAAGAGTGAGGTGTACTGACCTGTTCCCAGGAAGCAGGGTCCTTGTGAAAAACTTGACTCCAAGAGGTGGAACCGGGAAACTAAGGAATTACTGGGAAGATGAAATTCACGTTGTCACAAGGCAGGTTGCAAGTGATGCACCAGTTTACGAAGTAAAACCTGAGCAGAGTAAGGGTAGATCAGGGTAGAGTTTTACATCGCAATCTTCTTCTTCCATGTGACCATCTACCTCTTAAAATCACACCAACTCGAAGTACCAAACCAAAGGAACCAAGAAGCAGCAGAACTCAGCCCACCAAGGAAAGAGAAACTGAGCCAGAGTGTGATAATGAAAGCAAAGAGGATGAGTACTACTTCCTATTGGAGCCTTATCAGATAAGATCACGAGAAAGCGGTGATTACCTAGAAAAACTGGATATGTTACCACCACAGCCAGTATCTTCTGAACCTCGATCTAGCTCTCCAGTATGGGAACCAAGGACACAGTCACCCCAAGCTGAACTAGAGATAGATCTTCCAGAGCCTGCCTCTGTACCTGCAAAAAGACAAGAACTTGATGAAAACGAATCAACTGTCAAATGCAACGAGACTTACCTGTTAACGAAACAACTGAAGTCCCGGTGTCCAAGGACAGGACCTCAGAGGAGGAAAATTGTTACCAGTTCACCAAGAGAAAGCGACAGCCACCAAAAAAGTTTACATACAACAATCTTGGGACCCCATTATGCAACAATGTGCAGATAGTGGGCAAAAACCACTACCAACACTTTGTATATCTAGGGGAATGACAGCTGTGGCACCCTGGTCAGCAACACCACTTTGTTATCCCCAGCCCTCATACAGTACAGTAGGTGGACATCCAAAACATTACTTCTACCGCCGCTCGTACCGCCGCCGCAGCGTCTGCAAAGTGCATTTGCAGCTTTTGACCGCTGAGTGGCGCTTTAATCACAAGTTTTCAAACAAGCGCATCAAAGCACATTTTCGCAAATAGACTTCAGTTTTGCCTCGCTGATGTGTTACATTTGACGGCTGCAGTCAGGGAAAATGAAAGAAAAACACTATAGTTAAAATATTTAATATTCACAGATGAAAGTTTGGTAATTATGAAGTTATGTGCATTTCTTAAAACGAATTCAAGCAGGATAAATGTCAAGCCTGTGCCTGAGCCTGTGCTTATATTTTCTCTAAGCTACACAGTATTACACCATATTTTAGATTTGACACATTTAATAGGTGTGCAGTATTATTTATATAATATGAATTATGTGTTATATTATTCAAAAGAAATTGCGGTTTACTTTGCATCAGAGCATTAAAAGTGGCTATTTTAGTGAGCTAGGCTACATGGATCTATATGCAAAATGTCAATATTCTCATATATTAGGCCTATATTTTAATTTATATTATAAATTCCTTTAATAAAACAACATGCATTTTTGTTATTCGTTACCTGTCCTTTATTTTGACAGACAACTTCTTGGGAAAATATATTTGTCTGTAAGAAATTGTTGCGTGTTTTATAAATTATTTTCTTTATTTTAGTAAAACGTGAGGCGCTGTATAATTTCATTCCCATTATTTAGGCCTAATTAAAACAAGAAACGAATAAATTAAACCTGCACGATTTAGCTAAATCATTGAAATATAAAGAATGGACGGATTAATAAAACGTCCTCACGATTAAACTCAAGTTCTCTCATTATAATCACCAAAGTGCAAATGATGTAAAAAAGAGCTTCATAAATAGACAACTTCAGTGATTTTAAAGGGACCCACCGTTACTTGCTTACATAGAATTTAAGTTAAAATAAAATAAAATTGCAGCCGCATTTAAATGCATGTATTTAAAATGTCTGTGTGCAAGAGTGATGCTGAGTGCATGCGCAGCATTTATTCTTATTTGTTTTATCTTCATTACAAATCTTGTTTGGTTTTATTTTGGATAATTGCATGTAAAAAATAATTTACGTTGTAATGCATATGCAAAATGTGAATAATTATTCATATTTAAGTGTTTGTGCGAAAATTATTAATGCACATGCAGGACAAGGAGGCGCCCTCTAGATCACTTGAATTTTTTCCTGATAATGAATTAACTTAAAATTGTGGTGTCTCACATACATGAGAAATATATCTACAGAAAGCTTGAAATGTCTTTTAAACAAATAAATTCAGAACGAAAGCATTATGTAATCTGTAAAGGTTGTATTTCTCTTTAAATGCGCGTTCATGTGGAGAGAGTCAGCACTGTGAATTTCATCTTGCAGCCGAAAAGAAAACATTTGTTTATTAATAAATAATTAAAATGTCTCCTTTTTTTACAATTATTGGGCTACTTCTGCTAATGCATGTGCTTGAGCGTGAAATATATTAAGGCTCATTATGGATTATAGATGTAAATGTAGTATAATCCTGCGATTAGTTAAATAATGACAAATGAACGACTAGAAAAATCTTACATGGGAGACAGACCTATTAAATAGCCTCTAGACATCTCTGTTAAAGTTTTTAAAGCATTTTATACGCGTTTGCATAAATTCTTCTTTCAGAACGGTCTGTAATGGAGAGATGCCTTAACACAGATTTTTCCTCTGAAACACAAAAACGAAAATTGAAATAAAATTGATTTTTATTTTATTTATTTTTTTTGAGAATGGCCAACCCTTCTCTGCAGATATTGTTGTTTCTGGTTTGTGCATTGTAAATAGGCTACTAAAAAAAAAAATATATAATAATAATAATAATAATAATAATAATAATGTCTCCAAAAACTCCAAAATGTTTTTTTTTTGTCATGTCTGTAACGCATGTGTATTCCCAAATCTAAAAAAGCCTATAAAACATCATAGACGGATCATACTGATGTCTGGACTCTGTTTAGGATTTAGAAAAACATAAAGAGATGGTTCAATATATTCTGTGAGAATTTATATTCTGTGAGAATTTATATTTCATAGTCTAAAAAAATATTGTTTAGACGAAACAAAATAAAATTAATGCAACAGTTTGCAAATGTATTTATTTTTTTTGAGTTAAGGCAACTTCCTCTGAAGTTATAATAACCAATAAACTATATTGCGCTATACAGTAGTCAACATTTGAAGTGGATCAAAATCTTTCTTCAAAGTTGCCCTAAAACCAAAATGACGAGTCCTATCTAAACCTGTTCTGCAAGTTTGATACCCTCATAAGACACTGTCCATATGAAAGACCAAGAGATTCACACATTTATATCAACCCCCACAAGCTATACAGAACTACCTCCAGCCCCCTCCAGCTGAACTGAACTCGGTCTGTTTTTTTGGCTGAATGGAACGGTGTGTTGTCATGTTACTGGGTTGAAACATGCATGCACTCA
Organism: Cyprinus carpio; assembly: GCF_018340385.1. Lineage (NCBI taxonomy): Eukaryota > Metazoa > Chordata > Actinopteri > Cypriniformes > Cyprinidae > Cyprinus > Cyprinus carpio. Next base: position 204,284 of record NW_024879398.1, on the reverse strand, counting down.
CAGCAGCCCTACTCTTTTTATTCATTATTTTCCCGCAGCCCATATTATTGTTTTCACAAGACCATAATAATAACAAATTATCAATTGATAATTAATCATTATTTTACGAAAATCATTGTTATTTGTGAACGTAGCGTTTGCGGAAGGCTTTAAGACCAAGCGGAATCCTCCGTCAGCTGCTCCCGCTTCACAGCGCGCGGGACTCGCGCTAACTGCACCCAACTTCAAAGTCCGCAAGTTTTGATTTAACTAAATCAGTTTGAGCGAATACAACTTACTGATCATGAGCCCAACATTTAGCAAGACATAAAAACATTCAGTCTACCTGGAGGAAGACGTATTTCATTGTAAATTAATGCTGTTAAATAGAGAGTTAAATAGAGAGAGAGAGAGAAAGAAAGAAAGAAAAAAAACCGTGTTGGCTATTCCTAAACTTGGAGCTCATTATTGAAGTACAAATCCAAAACAAATATGAATAATATTTGGATCGCCCCTTATTTTTTCCCTTATTTTCTTAAAGAATAAACACTTATTTTCTACAAGAATAAACATGATAACATATTATTAATTCATAGAAATAATTTAAGCAATTAAAACCTGATAACATATTATTAATCTATAGAAATAATTTAAGCATTTAAAAACTTTTTTTAAAAACTTGAACTTCAATACTATTAAACTGACTTTAAAATCTCAAGGAGTTTATAAGTTAAAAAGGGTAAAATGTCAGTGCATGTTAAATAGTCTAAATGAACTTGTGTTAACAATATAATTAGAATTAACAATATAATTATTTTTTTTTTTTTTTTTTTTTAAAAAATTTTTTTTGAAATGAACAATTCCTGTATAAAATGGGACAGCAACCTTTATATCAAACATTTTTAAATCGTCCACAGCTGAGCAACGCACGAGGCAGGTTGAGCGTGCGAAGTGAATGTGCTGCAGAAAGTCATTTTCAGATGCAATGAAAATAAAAAAATAAAAAACACTGGACAGCCTAGATTAGGCCCAGACTCTGTTCCTAAGTATATAATAATTATAATTACCCCACAGTAACAAATTTTAACCGATTAATCGCCTAATTTCGTTTGCTGCATGTTATTTTATTTATTTATTTATTTTTTAAAACAGGCTAAAAAATAAATTAAGTTTGTGAGAGGAAAAAAAAATATATAAGTCATGTATAAGTTGCATTTTATTACATTCAGAAATAATAACGGCTGGCCTAATGTGCCAACAGGATATTTTTAGTTCTCTTCACTTTACAACAAATCCTTTAAATGTAACAAATTTATCAGAACAGAACAATAATTACAAATTTATAATTCTAATGGATAAATAAAATTGCAGTATATAATAATATAGGCTTAACTATAAAACAAACAAACAAAAAATAAATGAATAATAATTTAAAGCGAACCATAAGGTAAGGTTGGGCTCTCATTCGGGAGAAATCCAAACGTTTCCATATTCGTGATGTTGCCTGTTTCAAGCTCAACTATTATTCATTAGGAAAAAATATAGGCTTTGTAGTTCACGCGTGTTTTCAGTATCGACGAAAAAAAAAAAAAAATAATAATAATTAACTATTAAATGCCAAAGTGGACCGCTGCTCGCGCTGGATGGCAAAGTGAACCGCTGTTCCAATGAATGTGCGCTGGATGGCACCAGCGCGAACAAACAGCTGAAACAGAAAATACAAAATTTTTGGTCACACAGTAAAGGCATAATTCAAAAATGCAAAGTGTTAGCAGTTTGAAAAATCAAGAATAATAACAGAATTAATAATAATTATTGCTAAATGCTGGACCGTTCTCATTTCTATCTGCAAGGATTTTTTTTTTTTAAACCAAGAATGAACCAAAATGAAAACATTTAGCTTTTTATCCATATATATAGGCCTTATATTTAATGACTGTTTAATAACAATAGCAAGCATAAGATCCTTTGTGTAAAGGTCTTCTTTTAATTTTTGATGAGTAGACTGTAGCCTAAGACTATCCTACATTTTGAAATTAACTCACTGTACATTTTTTAATGGTTTTTTAAAAATGGTACAATGTTATATCATAATGTTATTGTTGTTTTTACCTCCTCCTTTTATCTCATTTTTACAATTACATTCAGTTCGCAATCCGTCCCTTTGCGCCACCTGGCAGTAGTTTCGCGAATGAATTTAACACACGACTGACTTGCAGTTAACGCCGCGGCGGCATTATTCATTTTGGTTGTCTACCATCTGTATGTGCTATTAACTGAATTGCTACTATTTGAACTTTACTCCCATAATTAGTAACTGTATGGCCTGTGTTGAAGATATGAAATGCCACTATATAGCACATTAACCAGAGACTGTTTATTGCGCATAGTAAGAAACTATTGCAAACAAAAACAATGGACTGTTATCAGATATTAAGAAAATGGACCAGTCTTGAAACTGTGAACACTTTGAGACTATCTTTTTGACAATTTTTGAATCTTTTTTCCTTTACAAAGTACTTTTTGCCATGTTTGCTGGAGCAGATGAATGGACTGATTTTTTTTTCCTTTAACCTTTTCAGTGGTGAGTTTAAAATATTCTATCAGTCCCCCCAGAGTGAGTTTTTTTAAGACGACCGTTATTTTAGAACGTTCCCCTTACTGTTTCCATGGCGACGCGTCAGGCTTGTCACGTGACACACCGCATCTACAATAACACTGTATGACAGATGGATCGCTTTTATTTAGTTTTTCCTTTTTTAATTTCAAATATTCACAAACCTTAAAAAACATTTCAAAAACAATCTGATATTCTGATTCATAAATGTGTAAATGAGTGTGTTTTGTCGTTTAAAAACCTTTCTAAATGATCTTGATCGTGATCTGTAATGTGAGACGGGCGCCGCCATGTTTGTACGCGCTGCAGTTCAGAAAGTCCTGTCAGTTGGATTTACAGCACATGAATTCATCAGTTTCTCCCGAAATACATGTAATAAGTGGCAGGTGAACTGGGTGAAGAATAGAGTGATATTTATAGTTACTTACACTATGTGTATCTGATATGAATAAAAAACATCTGCAAATTAAATTTGAATGGATTATCATTGTTGTTTCCATAGACAAATGCGTGTATTTTTCAAACAAAAAATAAATTTATTTACTAACAATTATTTATATTTAAATAAATGAAACAAAAAAAAAACATTAATTATGTGGTTAATAATACTGCATAGTTGTGATAATATGACAAGAGCAGTGCACGTCTGTCTCTGTCTCAGCGCCAGCCAACGCGCGAAAACGCAGTTTGAATTTGGCAGTTATGCAACGTCACCGAACGTTCTAAATCCCATATGTGGGACCATACGCCCAGGGGCACGGAAATAAGAATCCCATATGTGGGACCGTACCACTCAAAAGGTTAAAGAGACTTGTTGGCGGGTAAAAAAAAAAAATATATAAAAAAATATATATATATATATATATATATATATATATATATATATATATATATATATATATATATAGCAAATATATATATATATATTATATATATATATATATATATATATATATATATATATATATATATATATATATAGCAAACCCATCATTTCATCACAATTTCACCATCAAGTTAGGCACATCAACCATAACTCCTTCAAAAACAGCCAGAAACCTTGGAGTTATGATTGATGATCAGCTAACTTTCTCAGACCACATTGCTAAAACTGTCCGTTCCTGCAGATTTGCTTTATTCAACATTAAGAAGATTAGGCCCTTTCTTTCCGAACATGCTGCACAACTCCTTGTTCAAGCTCTTGTTCTGTCCAGGATAGACTATTGCAACGCTCTCTTGGCAGGTATTCCAGCCAGTTCTATCAAGCCTTTTCAATTAATCCAGAACGCGGCAGCAAGATAAATTTTTAATGAGCCGAAAAGAATACACGTCACACCTCTATTTATCAATTTGCACTGGCTACCAATAGCTGCTCTCATAAAATTCAAGGCATTGATGTTTGCATACAAAACCACCACTGGCTCTGCACCCCTTTACCTAAATTCATTACTTCAGGCTTATGTGCCCTCTAGAAGCTTGCGTTCTGCAAGTGAACATCGCTTGATTGTGCCATCCCAAAGAAGCACAAAGTCACTTTTACGGACTTTGAAATTAAATGTTCCCTCCTGGTGGAATGACCTGCCCAACTCAATCCGAGCAGCTGAGTCCTTAGCCATCTTCAAGAATCGGCTTAAAACACATCTCTTCCATCTTTATTTGACCCTTTAACTTTTTCACTCACTATTCTAATTCTATTTAAAAAATAAAAAATTAAATTTAACTACCTTTTTAAACTTTTTGTATTCTATCTATTTTCTTTTCATTTATTATACAATTATAAAAAAAGACCTCTAACAATAGCTTGCTCTATTCTTTTTCTATTCTATCTGTTTTCTTTTTATTTATTATATTATTTAAAAGCCCTTGCTACGAATACTGTGTTTAGGCTAACTGAGACTTGTTATAGCACTTATATATCATTGCTCTTTTGTTGTTTTTGATTGCTTCCATTGTCCTCATTTGTAAGTCGCTTTGGATAAAAGCGTCTGCTAAATGACTAAATGTAAATGTAAATGTAAATATACATATACATACATATATATATATATATATATATATATATATATATATATATATATATATATATATATATATATATATATATATATATATATATATATAGCACTACCTTATGGGACTATTTACAACCATGTGTCTCTAGTCTTTTGACTATTAAGGACTCTTGTCTTGAAAATGGGCAATATCACCATTGTAAATGTCTGCTTGTTGCAAAAAAGAAAAAAAAAAATGTACAAGGAAATAGTTGATAACAGTACTGTAATATCTGATGTCAGAGATAACTGCTGGTTAAAGCTAAACATTTTAAATACTGTAAATTGAGCATTACTGTGACTAATTAAGCAATTTGATGTCGGGACGACATCTTTACTTTGAGGGGGAGAGTGTGGTATGCTGAATAATTATCATAATTATAATTATTATCAATTTATTCTTGTGTATATTTCTCGTGACATGTTGCACGATTATCAAAATCCATTTTGCTTGGTTTGATTTATATTTGATTTCTATAATTTCTATCATATTATAAATGCTGTATTAATCAAAATACATGTTACAACTACTATTTTTCATAAGAGTTATCATTTCGATTTAATATGTTATATTATCATAGCTGGAGATGGATGTGTGTGATTGGTTGAAGGAAAAGGTGCACGCCACTGCGTGCATTTGTAGAGGGAGTTCTCGCGATATGCTTCATTCATGATAAAGCATCAGTGAAGAAGCATCACTTGAACGCTCATTCATTTAATATCATCCTTTACAGGTATAAAATGTACACAAGGCACACCATCATTGCTGTAATCTCTTTATAAGAAAGACTGTTCTCTATATTAATTGTTTTTCGAGATGCATATGAGTGATATGTCCATAAACTTTGTTTAATGTTAACCATCAATTCCGAGCACATGGTTAGCATAAATGTGCTGTGATTAGCTCACACGTTGGTAATTCGGACATGAAGTAATGCGTATGTACTGTTGTAATCGTTTCATGTTATACTTTATTAATTATATATGTTTATGTTATTCCTTATTCCTTCTGTTATGAGTTTATTTCATGCTTATTCACTGATAGTGTATGTATGATGCCTTGAGAAGACTATGTAGTCGAGTGGACTTATTTACATACCTGGCCTTGTGTCATAAATTGTGATTTGTCTGACTTAGTCCTCTGCCCAGGATTTTCGGCTGCGCCGAAGCCAGGATTGTCAGCCGGACCGTACCCAGGATTGCTGGCCGCTCCGAAGTCAAGCCCACCGGCTGCTGCAATTTCAAGCCCACTAGCTGCTCCCAAGTCAAGCCCAAAAATGCCAGCCGCTCCTCTCCCAAGCCTTATTATGACAGCAGCTATCTACTTCACCTCAGCCCAAAGGAGGAGAATGAGGAGGAAGAGACTTTTGGCAAGCCTGTTCCTCTCTCCAGAGTCCACTCCAGTGTCGGCTCCAGCCCCTGAGTCCACTCAAGTGGCTCAAGTGTCGACTCTAGCCCCTGAGTCTGCTCAAGTGTCGGCTCCAGTCCCTGAGTCCATTCAAGTGTCGACTCTATCCCCTGAGTCCGCTCCAGTGTCCAGCCCCTGTTTTCCCATCCAGCCCAGTGACGGCTCCTGTTCTTATGTCCAGCCCAGAGAGGGCTCCTGTTCCCAAGTTAAGCCCAGAGAGGGCTCCTGTTCCTAAGTTAAGTCTAGAGAGGGCTCTTGTTCCCAAGTCCAGTCCAGAGAAGGCTCCTGTTTCCAGGTCTGGCCTTAAGAGGGCCACTGCTCCTACATCAGGCCCACGGAGGGCCTCAGATCCCGAGTCAAGCCCAGGGAGGGCTCTGTTCCTATGCCTTGCCCACAGAGGGCCTCAGAACCCAAAATTTCTCCCAAGGAATTTTTTTTTTAGGGGGGGCTATAGGGCTCCGGCCATAGAGGCTGGGCCAAGTGCAGAGGCCAAGGCCATGGAGGCTGCTCCGCCATGGCCTCCTGAACTGACTGCTCCACCATGGCCTCCTGAACTGCTTTGAAGTCAAGTCACCTTTATTTATATAGGGCTTTAAACAAAACAGATGAACAACAGATGTCAAAGCAACTGAACAACATTAATTAGTAAAACAGTGTGTCAATAATGCAAAAAGGCAGTTCATCATTGAATTCAGTAATGTCATCATGAAGCTCAAGTTCAGTTTAAATAGTATCTGTGCAATCATTTGCAATCAAGTCACAATATCGCTGTAAATTAAGTGTCCCCAACTAAGCAAGCCAGAGGCGGCAAGGAACCAAAACTCCATCGGTGACGGAATGGAAAATAAACCTTGGGAGAAACCAGGCTCAGTCGGGGGGCCAGTTCTCCTCTGGCCAGATGAAACCAGCAGTTCAATTCCAGGCTGCAGCAAAGTCAGATTGTGCAGAGGACTCAACTGGTTTCTGTGGTCTTGTCCCGGTGGTCATCTGAGACAAATTCTTTACAGGGGATCTGTATCTGGAGCTCATCTAGTTGTCCTGGTCTCCGCTGACATTCAGGGCTGTAGAGGTCCTTTCTAGGCTGGATACGTTCTGGATCCAGGTGACTGGAGTGACCATCTGACCTGGATACAGACTGGATCTGGTGGCTACGGTGACCTCGGAATAAGAGAGAAACAGACTAATATAAGTGTAGATGCCATTCTTCTAACGATTTAGCAAGTACATCAGGTGTTATGGGAAGTATTCCCGGTTCCGGTTTACCTAATTAATGCAGCCTAAAAATCCCTTAACGGATTTGGATATTAGAAGCATATAAGTGTGTTACATGTAAGCCAGGTTAAAGAGATGGGTCTATAATCTAGATTTAAACTGCAAGTGTCTGCCTCCCGAACAATGTATTATCAATTGCCAGAGTTTTGAGAATGCAGCGGACATGGAGGACTATAATATAACAAGAGCTTGTTCAAATACTGAGGTGCTAAAACATTCAGGGCTTTATAAGTAATGAGCAAGATTTTAAAATCTATACGATGTTATATAGGGAGACAGTGCAGTGTTGACAGAACCGGGCTAATATGGTCATACTTCCTGGTTCTAGTAAGAACTCCACCTGCTGCATTTTGGACTAGCTGGAGTTTGTTTATTAAGCATGCAGAACAACCACCCAATGAAGCATTACAATAATCTAACCTTGAGTACATAAATGAATGGATTAACATTTCTGCATCTGACATTGAGAGCATAGGTTGTAATTTAGATATATTTTTGAGATGGAAAAATGCAGTTTTACAAACGCTAGAAATGTGGCTTTCTAAGGAAAGATTGCTTTCAAATAACACAACTAGGTTCCTAACTGATGACGAAGAATTGACGAAGAATAGAGCAGCCATCAAGTCTTAGACAGTGTTTCTAGGTTATTACATGCAGTTTTTAGGTCCTATAATTAACACCTCTGGGTTTTTTTTTTCTCTTTTTTTTTCAGAATTTAGCAGTAAGAAATTACTCATCATCCAGTTTTTTATATTGACTATGCATTCCGTTTTTCAAATTGGTATATTTCACCAGGCCGCGAAGAAATATAGAGCTGAGTATCATCAGCATAACAGTGAAAGCTAACACTGTGTTTCCTGATGATATCTCCCAAGGGTAACATGTAAAGCATGAAGAGTAATGGCCATAGTACTGAGCCTTCAGGTACTCCATACTGCACTTGTGAATGATAAGATACCTCTTAATTCACTGCTACGAATTGATGGTGGTCATATAAGTATGATTTAAACCATGCTAATGCACTTCCATTAATGGCAACAAAGTTTTCTAGTCTATGAAAAAGGATGTTGTGGTCAATAGTGCTGAACGCAGCGCTAAGATCCAATAGCACTAATAGAGATATATAACCACGATCAGATGATAAGAGCAGGTCATTTGTAACTCTAAGGAGAGCGGTCTCAGTACTATGATACGGTCTAAATCCTGACTAGAAATCCTCACAGGTACCATTTTTCTCTAAGAAGGAATATCATTATGAGGATACTACCTTTTCTAGTATCTTGGACAGAAAAGGGAGTTTCGAGATCGGTCTGTAATTAACTAGTTATTTGGGGTCTAGTTGTGGTTTTTTGATGAGAGGCTTAATAACAGCCAGTTTTAAGGTTTTGGGGACATATCCTAAAGAAAATGACGAATTAATAATAGTCAGAAGAGGATCTATGACTTCTGGAAGCACCTCTTTTAGGAGCTTAGATGGAATAGGGTCTGACATACATGTTGGTTTAGATGATTTAACAAGTTTATACAATTCTTCCTCTCCTATAGTAGAGAATGAGTGGAACTGTTCCTCAGGGGATCTATAGTGCACTGTCTGATGCGATACTGTAGCTGACGACTGCATGGTTACAATTTTATCTCTAATAGTATCAATCTTAGAAGTAAAGTAGTTCATAAAGTCATTACTGCTGTGCTGTTGGGAAACTTGTTGAAGCTTTATTTTTCGTTAATTTACCCACTGTTTTGAATAAATACCTGGGGTTAAGTTTGTTTTCTCTAAAAGAGAAGTAATCAGATCTAGCAGTTTTTAATGCTTTTCTGTAAAATAGGTTACTGTTTTGAACAGCTGTTTCGCTCCCCATTTGCTCCCCGTGACGCAGTTTCTCCTTGTGCTGATTGTGTTCATTTGATTCAGCTGTGTCTCTTTGATTCCCCTTGTTTTGTTTTGTATTTAAAGAGTGTTCTGTTCCTGGTTTCCTCGTTCGGTGTCTAATGTCATTTTGAGTCTCCTGCATTCCCTGTGTTCACTGCTTTATTTTTTATTCTGACGTCTCATCTCCTCGCTAAGTCACACTTGGATGTAAATCACAATACACAAACACACACACACACACACACACACACACACACACACACACACACACACACACACACACACACAAACTCTATAATTAACAAAATAGAAGAAAATCATGTTTCATTTTTGTTAATCAAAATAATGTTTGTTAACCTAATAACCTAATTAAAATTCTATCAGATAACATGAATTATAGAAGAACATTTTTCATGTAATTTTGTGCTTTCTGGGAAAACAATCTATACTGCAAGCAGAACAACATTTTAGGAGTAGGGTAATTGCATTATTACATATTAGAATAATATTAACTGACTGTGTATGGTTTTAAGACGCCTACTATATATTTTATTTTAATTTTCGCTAACCTACTTTAAATGGTTGGTACATGCCAGATTTTGAGGACACTATTATTCATAAGGTACAAAAGTCATTTGTCTCATTTTCGAGGAGGAGATATCATCTTACTGATACTATCCAGCGGATTTAACCATGAGGGAGTGTGAGATAGGAGAAAATTATCACAAGGAAGGAAATGTTTAAGTCTAGGAGGATTATAGTGATTCTACAGAAATGTTCTATTTAAAGCAATTAACTCATTCTAAAATGACTACAACACATCATACATACCCCTTCAGATGGCATGCAAAGGTCACTCAGAGGATAAGAGCAAACGTGTGTAGTTGTAAACCTAAGGACATAGGTTTAAGCATTCATCTTTTCATGCATTTACACTAGTGGTCAAATGTCTTAGAATACTTTTTCATGAATAAGAAAAGAAGGATTTCATCAGCTTAGAAGCATTGTTAGTAAACTACTGAAACCTGGTGGAACCAGTGTTTTTGTATGGCATAAACAAGGCAATGTGGTTGGAGTGCAGCAGGAATGAGTCCTAAAACCCAGAAGTGAGTTAGTACTTTGAAATAAGGTCTTTGGTTAACACAAGCTCAAGACATTTTAGAATTATAAATGATAGAATACCCAATATATACCCAATATGAGAGTTTTTTTTAACCTTTATTTGTATAGTGCTTTATACAATACTGGTTGTGTCAAAGCAGCTTTAAATATTCAAATTTATTTATTTATTGCACAAGTCATACATAACTTCATTCATTCATTCATTCATTACGTACATGAACGAACAGGACAGGAAGAAGAAAATCTTATGGTACCTGTCGCTTATTTGTGCACATCAAAAAACAACAAACAAACAAAAAAAAAACAACAAAAAAAAAAAACCGCTACTTTATAAATGGATCAACCCCAATCCTCACCCCAAACACCAAGTATTTTCAGTAATACCTATCTTTACACTTAATTATCATTATTTTAAGCATGTTAGTCATCATTTTTCTTATAACATTCCTGTATTTTTTCTTATACAAATTCTTAAATTTACAAACACTTTTGCAGCACTTCAGTTCATAGTCCAAGGTATTCCATAGTTTAACTCCGTAAATTGACAAACACATCTGTTTTTGTGTAGTACATGCAAAAAGAGTTTTAAAATAATATTGCCTTCTATGGCATCTTCCTCTGATACAAGAGTAAATAAATTTTGTAAAAACAAAACTCTCTGCTTAGCTTTCCACATAAAAATCAAAATCTTCAAGTCAACCAAATCTTTGAATTTTAGAAGTCCAGAATTTACAAATAAACTATTTGTATGTTCTCTGTAGACTTTCTTATTAATAATCCTTAATGTTTTTTTTTCTGTAACAAAAACAGAGATCTTGTGTTACTAGAGTATGTATTACCCCAGACTTCTGTGCAGTATCCAAAATTTGGGAGTATTAGGGAATTGTACTACATATGCAATGAAAAACAGTCTAAAACATCTTTAACCTGATACAAGACCCCAATACTTTTACAAACTTTACTTTTAATATAAACTATGTGATCTTTGCGATTCAATTTATCATTCAAAATAACACCTAAGAATTTTATCTCATTAACTCTTTCAATTTCATTTCCTTCAATTGCTATTCTTACATTTTCATTCTTTTTACAATTACCAAAAATCATGTATTTAGTTTTCTCCCAATTTAAACATAATTTGTTTTTGTCAAACCACTTCTTAACTTTTCCCATTTCTGAATTTATATTTTCTGTAATTTCTGACAAATTATTTCCAGAATAAAAAAAAGTTGGTATCATCGGCAAACATCAAAAAACCTAAAACTATAAACAAAACAAAAAGCTATACAAAAAACAAAAAACTGAGCAATGTACAAAAAACGGATCCTTATGGAACTCCACATATTATATCTTTTAAATCAGATCTTTGACCATTAATTTGAACAAACTGCTGTCGATTGTTAAGATAACTTTTGAGCCATTGATGAGCTGGACCCCTAATGCCATAGTTGTATGATTTTGACAATAGCAAACTGTGATTTATAGTGTCGAATGCTTTGCTTAAGTCGATGAAGACCCCCACTGTGTGTTGCTTTTTCTCAGTTGCAAATGTTATTTTTTCTATGAGTTCAATTAATGCCAAAGCTGTTGATCTTTTTGCTCTAAAGCCATATTGTTTTTCAGTAATTAATTTATGTTTTTCTAAAAAAAATATTTAGTTTTTGAGCAAACCACTTTTCAAGGATTTTTGAAAACTGAGAAAGCAATGACACTGGTCTGTAGTTTTTAAAATGATGTACATCTCCATTTTTGAAAAGTGGAACGACTTTAGCGACCTTCATCTTCTCAGGAAAGACACCCGAATGTATAGACAAATTAAAAATAAAAGTCAGTGGATTAATAATACAGTCAATGGTCCTTTTTACAATGGCCATGTCAAGTCCATAACTATCAGTAGAAGTTTTATTTTCACATTTAGTAACAATAGATAAAATTTCATTTTCCTGAACCTCACCCAGGAACATGGACTGCATTATTCTACTTTCCATTCTACAAGTAACATTTTGACTTTGGTTAGATATATCAATTGATTTGGCAATATTTTCCCCAATATTGATAAAAAAATGAATTAAATTCATTGGCGACATCTATGCTATTGTTCATAACAGTTTCATTATACACAAAATATTCAGTTAACTTAATATGTTGTGAGTTTGGTTTTATTATATTATTTAATATATTCCATGTTATTTTCATATTTCCTTTATTATCTTTCAATCATTTATTATAATAGTCCCTTTTAGTTTCTCTTAAAATTGTCGTCAATTTATTTTTGTATGCTTTGTATTTGGCCTCACAATTAGATGTCCTATTTTTTACAAAGTCTTTATACAACCTATTTTTCTTTTTACATGCTTTAATTAATCCTAATGTCATCCAAGGTTTATCACTTTTAGGGGTTTTCTTTGACAGCTTTAGTGGACAGCATTTATCATAGCTAGATATATATATGTTTAAGAAGGTTTCATATGCTGCATTCACATCATTCACATAGACACCTGACCAGTTCTGTTGTGAAAGCACACTCCTAAAGTCATTTATTGTTTTCTCAGTTCTCACTCTAAAATATGATGGTTGATGTGAGCTCTTGTATATCTCAGGTTGCATGTCATATATGGTAAAAACAGGCAAATGATCGCTTAAGTCATTTATCAATAATCCACTTTGAACAATTTTTTGAACATCATTTGTGACGATATTATCAATTAATGTGGCACACGAGCTAGTGATTCTGCTAGGCTGCGTAATTAGAGAAAAAAAGAGATCTTGTATACAATGCTTCTAAGAAATCTGAAGTAAACTTACATTTAGATTGATTAAGAAAGTCAATATTGAAATCACCACTTATTAAAAATGTTTTATGGTTATTCTGTGTATCAAGTAATTGTTCAAATTTGTCCTGAAAAACATCAATTTTGGATCCTTGAGCTCTGTAAATGCAACCAGCGATCACATTCCTGTTTTTTCCCATATCGATTTCAACAGCTACACATTCAAAAATTCCCTCGATTGCAATAGACATTTTTTCAACAAGTTCGCATTTCAAAAGACTATCAACATACAACGCCACGCCTCCTCCTCTTTTTTCTGATCTACTTACGTGGTACAGCTTATATCCTTCTATTTCAAAGTCTACACCCTTTTCATCGCTAATCCATGTTTCAGAAAGTGCTATTATTTTAAATCGACTTGTAAATGTAGTGATATAATCCTTCAATTTGTTGAAATTTGCATAAAGACTTCTAATGTTGAAATGAACAAGCGACAGACTGTCCCTTGAATTAACATTTAAATTAAATTCATAATAAGTATAATATTTAGAGGTGTCACATCTTTCATTCAACACATGGCTATCAGGGTCCAAGTCCTTATCAAAATCATGCATGCTTTGCTCTCTAGTATCAAATCTTGTCAGTATTATACCTATCTAATTTTAAATAATTACAACTAAAAATTTCCAAAAATTCAAAGATGTTTTCCAAAGACAGGTAGAAAACAAAATACTGGTGATTGAACATTAAACATTCCCTTCCCACTCTTCCCCCACTCATCCCCCCCACCTCCCCTCTCTCACCTCCCCCCCACACATAAAATAAATCAGCGCTCTTAATAATTCCACTCTCCCAAGAATTTTATCAAAGTAACAGACATTGTGACAAACCAAAAAACAAACCAAAAAAACAAACAAAAAAAAAAAAACAAAAAGAAAGAAAGTCATCAAAAGTTCACAAGCTCAAGAGAAAAAAAGTCAAACAAAATTGCCTCGTAACAGCCTTACCAAGTCACTGCGCTGGAGTTTAATCCTCAATAGTTGAAATGAAAAGCTCAGCCTTACTTGCGTCAGCTTTACAGTGTCAAATAAGAAAATATTTTGTCAATGATGCAAGAAGACAATAAAAGTGTCATTTTTTTCCTGCTAAAGTCAGTTCATTAATGATTCATTGATGTCATCATCTAGTTCAGTTCTCTTCCAGTAGTGTCTGTGCAATCAGTCAAGCGTCCCCAACTAAGCCAAAGGCGACAGTGGCAAGGAACCAAAACTCCATCGGTGACAGATATGGAGGAAAAACCTTGGTAGAAACCAGGCTCAGTCGGGGGGCCAGTTCACCATTCCAGGCTGCACACAGGTGCAGAGGACTTTTCTGGTTCCCGTGGTCTTGTGCCAATGGTCGTCGGGGTGATGAGGTCTTCGCAGGGGAACATCCTATCGAAAATGATATCTTAACATGGTCTCCGCTGACATTCAGGGCTGATCCACCATCTGATCTTGATACATACTGGATCTGTATAGCAACAGTAACCTCGGAATAAGTATGAAAAGGGCTAATATTAGCGTAGATGTCATTTTTCTTAAACTGTAGCGAGTACATCGGGTGTTATGGGAAGTGTTCCCGGTTCTGGTTGACATAATTAATGCAGCCTAACAATCCTAAATAAAGAAATGCGATAGTGTATTATGTGTATGCCAGGTTAAAGAGATGGGTTTAATCTTTAATCTAGATTTAAACTGACAAGAGCGTGTCTGCCTCCCAAACAACGCTAGGTAGACTGTTCCAGAGTTTAGATGCTAAATAAGAATATGGCACATTGTCTTAGAGTTTGTACTTAACTAACTGGGGCCCAGGTCAGGAAGCAGACAGACTGGCTAAACCGTCCATCTGCTGGCCGCCTCACGTCACAGAAGTCAGTCAATTCTCAGCACATAGAAACTCTTTTACCAAGATATACTATAGAGACTGTGTCTGTTCCTCGAACTAGCAAATACAAAAAATGCCCAAAACAATTTAAAGGTAACAATTTAATTGATGTTCAACAAATAAAAAAACAGATATAATACACAAACAAAATGATTATTAGATCCCTTTCTACAAAAGCACTTTTTGTAAACAATATGATCACAGATCATAACTTAGATGCACTCGGTTTGACAGAAACGTGGCTAAAACAAGATGATTACCGATTACTGTTATAAACATGAGCTGCATCCAAAAGGTAAAGGGGGAAGTGTTGCTACAATTTATAGTAATATTTTCAGCATTGCTCAGAGGTCTGGTTTCAAGTATGATTTGTTTGAAGTAATGGTACTTTATATAACATTATCCAGAGAAACAAGTAATAATGATAAATCCCCTGTGAAATTTGTACTGGCTTCTGTATACAGGCTACCAGTCTTTAATCTTAATTGTTGGTGATTTTAATATCCATGTTGATAATTAAAAAGATGCATTGGGATCAGCATTTGTCACGACCAACTCAAAGCAGTGTTAAAAGATTGGAGGACATAGTCAGGTTGGTGTAGTTGCAACAAAGATATTAACATAAATAAATAATAATAATAATAAGATCAAACAAACAAAGTCCAAAATAAACAGACCAAACTCAAACAAACAGAGCCTAATTTTATAGAGGGAAAAACTGGTGCACACTATTCACTTAATGAGTCTCCCAACCATGTCCGATGGCTGGCCATAGCAGGAAGAAAAAGAAAAAAGACCAAGAGTTTTTCTTTCTTTAAGATAAAATCAAAACAACTCCACAAATTACAATCAACATTCATCCAATAATTCAATTCAAGTGTATTTGTATAGCACTTTTTACAATACAAATCGCTGCAAAGCAACTTTACAGAAAATTCAGTTTCTACAATATTTAGTAGTAGCTTATCAGTGGTGACTGTCAGTTATGTACATATGGCAGAAATGTAAGGAAAAAATAATTAAAAGACGTAATCAAACAGAAGATGAACACTATTAACAGCAATTATTATATGATGCAATGTCAATCCTGTGGCAAAACAGAGAAACAAATTGAGACATAATTAGCATAGCTGCTATTCCAACCAAATAAAATCAATTAGTTTAACCCAAGTAAAAAAAATAATAATGCGCATGTGATCAGATATAACTCCAGTCCAAAATTATGAGATGCATTATTTCAATGCTTGGCCAAATAAATGTTTTCATCTAGATTTAAACAGAGAGAGTGTGTCTGAACCCTGAACATTATCAGGAAGGCTATTCCAGAGTTTGGGAGCCAAATGCAAAAAAAGCTCTACCTCCTTTAGTGGACTTTGCTATCCTAGGTACTACCAAAAGTCCAGAGTTTTGTGACCTTAGGTAGCATGATGGATTGTAGCGTGGCAGAAGACTAGTTAGGTACACAGGAGCTAACCATTAAGGGCCTTACAGGTAAGTAATAATATTTTGTAACTGATTCCGAACTTAATAGGTAGCCAGTGCAGAGACTGTAGAATTGGGGTTATATGATCATATTTTCTTGTCCTGGTGAGGACTCTAACCGCTGCATTTTGGACTACCTGTAGCTTGTTTATTGAAGATGCAAGACAACCACCTAGCTTGGCAATGTTTCTAAGATGAAAGAATGCTGTTTTTGTAACATGGGAAAATATGGTTTTCAAAAGACAAGTTGCTGTCTAATATAACACCCAGATTTTTGACTGTAGAGGAAGTAACATTAAATCTGTCTAGTTGCAAATTGGTAATCTACGAAACTTTGTGTACTGTTTTTTGGTCCAACAATTAATATCTCTGTCTTATCCGAATTTAAAGGATACATATGATGTGATTTAAATTTTTCCTTTCTCTTTGGATTGTTACAAGCTCTTGGTGCATAAAGAAGATCTGTAAAGTTGCAAAGACTAAAGTCTAAAAATCCAAAGAGATATTCTTTATAAAAGTTAATACTCGTCCACACCCCTGTAAAACGTCTCATTCAAACACTCCCCCAGATCTCTACGTCACTTTGTGGGAAGATTTGCATAACGCTGCCCAGATGCTCACGCAAAGAAAGAAGGGGTACCTTTTATACTCGTTGTAGTATTGTTGTTGCTGCCACCGTTGTTGCCGCCACCATACCATGTTGTATAGATGCTGTGTTTAACTGTGAAAACGAAACTACTTTGTTTGGCCTTCCAAAAGAGGACAATATCCACTTCGTCATGCCTGGATCTGATCTGTGCTGGTCGCTGAGGAAATACATCAACTTTGCACTGTGGATCGCCGGATCGACTTTCCAGCCCGGGGTCATCACATGTGGTTACCGAAAGCTCCTTCGTCGAATCCACTGGCTGCACCGTTCTCAAGCCTGCCCCTGCCTCTGCTTTTGCCTTCCAAAAGAGGACACAACTAGAAATCATGTTTATATCACATTTATAATGGTTTTTATGTTTATGTCTCGTCGCTCCGGCCGGACAGGGCATCACAATATGTTAAGGGGTGTAACATTTCTGTCACAGGCTTGATGCATTCGGCCAATCACAACACACTGGATAGCTGGCCAGTCAGAGCCCACCTCGCTTTTTAGACTGATGAGCCTTGTAAAAATTGATGCGTTTCAGAAGACGGGGGATAGAGGAGAAACAATAATGTACAGTATATGGAAAATAATGTGTTTTTTTTTTAACCTTAAACCGCATAAACATGTTTCATTACAGCAAATAAACTAAATAATGTTCTTTTTAGCAGCACCATATGACCCCTTTAATAGGAGAAAATTGTTGGTCATACAATTAACACACTCTGTTAGTTAAGATAATTTAGAAGTTTCATCTGGTCTCATTGAGATATATAGTTGAGTATCATCAGTATAACAGTGGAAACTAATCCCGTATTTTCTAATGATATTACCAAGGGGCAACATGTATATTGAAAATAGTAGAGGACCTAGGACAGATCCTTGTGGCACTCCATATTTTACTGGTGATAAATGAGATGACTCCCCATTTAAATAAACAAATTGGTAGCGATCGGACAGGTAGGATCTAAACCATCTTAAAGCCTGCCTTTGAAAACCGGTAGAGTTTTGTAATTGATCTATGAGTATGTCATGATCAATGGTGTCGAACACAGCACTAAGATCAAGTAAAACTAGCAATAAGAAGCAGCCTTGGTCTGACGCAAGAAGCAAGTCATTTGTAATTTTAACAAGTGCAGTTTCTGTGCTATGGTGGGGCTGAAATTCTGAATAGAGATTTGTTTTTTTGTTTTTTTTTTTTGTTTTCCAGGAAAGAGCACAATTGGGCAGACACAACTTTTTCTAAAATTTTAGACATAAATGGAAGATTTGAAATGGGGATCACTAGGATCTAGTTGTGGTTTCTTAATAAGAGGCTTAATAACTGCCAGCTTGAATGGTTTTTGGACGTGACCTAAAGGTAACGACGAGTTAATAATATTGAGAAGTGGTTCTTCTGATACAGGTAACAACTCTTTCAGTAATTAATTGGGTACAGGATCTAATAAACATGTTGGTGGTTTAGATGCAGTGATAAATTTATTTAGCTCTTCCTGTCCTATGGTTGTAAAGCACTGCAGTTTATCTTTGGGTGCGATGAATCAAGCTGAAGTATTAGACGCTGTAGAATCTACATTTGTTATAGTATTTCTGATGTTATCTATTTTATCAGTAATGAAATTCATAAAGTCATTACTGTTAAACTGTGAGGGAATATTTAGATTGGGTGGCATCTGGTTATTTGTTAATCTAGCCACTGTGCTAAATAAAAACCTTGGATTGTTTCAGTTATTTTCTATGAATTTGTGGATATGCTTGGCCCTGGCAATTTTAGAGATCCCCACAACAGCACAAAATACTTTTCCACCAAATTCTAAAAACTTCCAAGTTAGTTTTTCTCCATTTTCGCTCAAGACTATGAGTTTCTTTCTTGAGAAATTGGGTATTATTGTTATACCATGGCACAGTACATTTTCCTCTAACCTTTTTCAATTTGATGGGGGCAACAGCTTCTAATGTATTAGCGAAGATAGTGCCCATGTTGCCAGTCAGTTCGTCTAGTTCATGTGTATTTATGTGTACACAGAGCCGTTGAGATAAATCAGGCAGGTTATTTGTGAATCTGTCTTTGGTGGCTGTAACAATAGTTCTGCCTGGACGATAAGGTGGAGTCATATAGTTAATATCAGTAATACGCAGAATGCACGATACAAGGAAGTGGTCAGAAACATCATCACTTTGAGGTACAATATCTATATGAATAAGATCGATTCCATGCAATATAATTAAATCTAGCGTATGATTAAAATGATGAGTGGGCCCGGTGACATTTTGCTTGACTCCCAAATAGTTTATTAGGTCAGTAAACGCAACTCCTAATGCATAATTTGTATTGTCAACGTGAATGTTAAAATATCAAACAATTAGTGCTTTATCAACGGTAACCAATAGGTCTGAGAGGAATCCTGCAAATTCTTTTAGGAATTCTGTATACGGCCCTGGTGGTCTATACACAGTAGCCAGAGCAAGAGATTTCTTTTGCATATCTGACAGTGTAACATTAAGCAGAAGTATTTCAAATTTTAAACCTGTATCCTGTTTTCTGGGTGACATTGATATTATCACTATATATTGTTGCAACACCTCCCCCACGACAATTCTAAAACAAAAAATCCTAACAAAATTAACACTGTAAAAAAGACTCATTTAGACCAATATAATCATTTGGTTTTAGCCAGGTTTCAGTCAAGCAGAGTGTCACACCCCTGGACTCATTTAGTGTGTTTTTGCCCCTGTGACCCAGTTTCTGTCTCCTGTGTTTGGTTTGATTAGTTCCCAGGTGTGTCTAGTTTCTTCCCCATGTGTTCCATGTCCCTGTTAATTTAGTCATTCCACTCACCTGTGTTTCCCCAATTATCTCTTGTATAAAGTCCTAGTCCTTTCAGTCTGTGTTTGTTGGGTCTACGAGTTACATACGTGTGTCTTCCTCCTGTTTCCACGTTGGAGTTACCCCTGTGTTGGATTTACCCCTGTGTTGGATTAATAAAGTCTTATTTCACTTATCCTCGGCTCTGTATTCCTTACCGGGAGCGTATCTTGACCAGCGTGACTCCGCCGTGGCCCGGCAGTCCACAAGCTCCGCCTGGCTCCCTCGTTCCTCCGCCTTGGTCTGGCCTCGTCCATCCTACGCATCAGGGCTCCACTCCTCTGGCTTCACCTCGTCTCTCCGTCAGGCTCCTTCATCCCCTCAGCTCCACCTCAGTCCTCTGTCGCTCTTGGCTCCACCACGGCCTTTCATCTCCACATCTCCGTGTCGGTCACCAGAGCCATCAGTTCTGCCTAGGACTTTCGGATCCTCCCGTCACCCTGGATCTTCGGCTCTCCGTCTCCACCTCAGGCTCCTCCTCCAGCTGCTCCGCTGCTGTTGCTCTGCCCCCTGGAGTCGGCGGCCATTCCTCCTCCATGGCTCCTCCCACCGTCGGCTCCACCTTGGGCTGTTATGGCTGTGGCCTGGGTCCTGCTGTGCTCCTCCTGCTCCAGGTCCCTCCTGTCTCCTCCCTGGCTCCTTCCTCCATGGCCTCTGTCTGCTGGCCCCCTCCCAGGAGTTCGCCCTCCACCAGAACCTCCTCCCAAGTTTCCACCCACACCTCCCTCTGTTTATACATTGCGAAGACACACCTTCCGGGAAGGGGGAGTAATGTCACACCCCTGGACTCATTTTGTGTGTTTTTGCCCCTGTGACCCAGTTTCTGTCTCCCGTGTTTGGTGTGATTAGTTCCCAGGTGTGTCTAGTTTTTTCCCCATGTGTTCCATGTCCCTGTTAATTTAGTCATTCCACTCACCTTTGTTTCCCCAATTATCTTTTGTATAAAAGTCCTAGTCCTTTCAGTCTGTGTTTGTTGGGTCTACAAGTTACATACGTGTGTCTTCCTCCTGTTTCCACGTTGGATTTACCCCTGTGTTGGATTAATAAAGTCTTATTTCGCTAATCCTCGGCTCCGTGTTCCTTTCCCGTAGCATATCGTGACACAGAGACACATTTCAATTACAATAACTGGTTTGGGTGTGAGTGATCTAATGTTTATGAGCCCAAACTTTAAAAATTGTTTTTGTTAATTTATTTTACATTTTTCTGGTTTAATCACGATCAGATTTTTTTCTATATCCAAGCACTTCTATCATTTAAGCAGATAGAACAAAAGCCATCATAGCAGTTATTTGAGAATTGTTTTACTAGTCATGTGGAGTGTAGCGTCCTGGAGATGTTGTCCGACAGGAGTTCTGCTCCGACTCTGCTGGGGTGCAGGCCATCAGTGCAAAAAAGCCTAGGATGCACCCAGAAAAGATTCCAGTTATTAACATAGAGTCAAGTCAAGTCACCTTTATTTATATAGTGCTTTAAACAAAACAAATCATCAAAACAACTGAACAAAATTAATTAGGAAAACAGTGTGTCAATAATGCAAAATGATAGTTAAAGGCAGTTCATCATTGAATTCAGTGATGTCATCTTCCAGCTCTGTTCAGTTTAGTATAGTATCTTTGCAATCATTTGCAATCAAGTCAACGATATCACTGTAAATGAAATGTCCCCAACTAAGCAAGCCAGAGGCAACAGCGGCAAGGAACCAAAACTCCATCTTTGACAGAATGGAGAAAAAACCTTGGGAGAAACAAGGGTCAGTCAGGGCGCCAGTTCTCCTCTGTCCAGACGAAACCAGTAGTTCAATTCCAGGCTGCAGCAATGTCACATTGTGCAGAGGACTCAACAGGTTATTGTGGTCTTGTCCCTGTGGTCTTGTCCCGGTGGTTGTCTGAGACAAGGTCTTTAGGGGAGATCTGTATCTGTGGCTCATCTAGTTGTCCTGGTCTCCGTCCTTCAGGGCTGTAGAGGTCCTTTCTAGGTGCTGATCCAATATCTGGTCTGGATACGTACTGGATCCGGGTGACTGGAGTGACCATCTGATCTGGATACAGACTGGATCTAGTGGCTGCGGTAACCTCAGAATAAAAGACAAACAGACTAATATTAGCGTAGATGCCATTCTTCTAATGATGTAGCAAGTACATTGGGTGTTATAGGAAGTGTTTCCGGTTCCGGTTCAGCTAATTAATGCAGCCTAAAAATCCTTTAACGGATTTGGATATTAGAAGTGTAGTAGTGACATACAACAATGAAGTAAACAGTATGAACCTATACACAACTAACCTATTGACAGATTTTGACATATATATATATATATATATATATATATATATATATATATATATATATATATATATATATATATATATATATATATATATATACTATATATATATATATACTATATATAAATGTTTACCTATACATAAGCTAAAAAAATACAGACTATACGAATGCCTTACATGATACTATACCTGTACACAACTAACCTTCTGACAGATTTTGACTTTAAATACTATATATCAATATTTACCTATACATAAACTAAAAACAAAATACAAACTATACAAATGCTACACATAAACACTGTACCTATACACAACTGACCTACTGACAGATTTTGAATATTAAATATACTATATATAAATGTTTACCTATACATAGACTGAAAAGGAAAAATATATAGACTATACTAATGCTTCACATAATACTATACATGTGCAAATAGAAACATTGTAAGTCAAGCAGCCGGCTGGGGAATAGTGCAAGAAGATTTGTAGTGCACGAGCATGTAAACACATATTTGAGTCTTTTGTGGGATTATGTACAGTGTGTTTAGTGTGCATAGAACTGCACCAAAAAAAGAATGTTTCAGACAGTTTTCTGTGATGTGGTAAGCTTGTGGGGGGTGGGGGGGGATCTGGCTGTTGAGCAATCTGGCGGAGCGGGCTCTGATGCTCCGGTATCATCTTCCTGATGGTAGGAGCTGGAAGAGACTGTGGGAGGGATGGGTGGGGTCCTTCACCATACTGTTGTTTTTGCTGGAGCATCGTGTAAGGAAAATGTCCAGAATGGAGGGGAGAGGGGTACCAATGATCTTTGCAGCTGTATTCACTGTCCGCTGGAGGGTCTTGGTACAGTTCCCATACCAGACAGTGATGCAGCTGGTCAGCATGTTCTATATGGTTCCTCTGTAGAATGTGGTGAGGATAGGTGGAAGGAGACTTGCTCTTTTCAGCTGGCGGAGAAAGTGTAGGCGCTGTTGTGCCTTCTTGGAGAGTGACATGGTGTTGGTGGTCCAGGTGAGATCCTCTGTGATGTGCACCCCCAGGAATTTAGTGCTGCTGACTCTCTCCACAGTTGAGCTGTCGATGGTCAGTGGGGGGTGGTCAGTGGAGTTGCTCCTGAAGTCCATCACAACCTCCTTCATCTTTTTCACATTGAGGGCCAGGTTGTTAGTGCCACACCATTCAGCCAGTTGTGCCACTTCCTCTCTGTAGTGAGTTTCATCACTGTTGCTGATGAGACCTACCACCGTTGTGTCATCCCCAAATTTGATGATGTGGTTGTAGCTGAACTTGGCAGTGCAGTCGTGGGTCAGCAGCGTGAAGAGCAGTGGGCTGAGCACTCAGCCTTGTGGGGCACCTGTACTCAGTGTGGTAGTGCTTGAGGTGTTGTGGCCGACACGGACTGACTGAGGTCTTCCAATTAGAAAGTCCAGGATCCAATTACAGAGGGAATTGTTAAGGCCTAGCAGGTTTAGTTTCTTAATGAGCTGTTGTGGGATTATTTTGTTGCATGCTGAGCTGAAGTCGATGAACAGCATTCTGACATAGGAGTCTTTATTTTCTAGGTGGGTAAGAGCCAGATGGAGGGTGGAGGAAATTGCATTGTCTGTAGATCGGGTTGGACGGTATGCAAACTGGAGCGGATTGAGTGTGTTGGAGAGGCTGGTTTTTATGTTGTGCATGACTAACCTCTCAAAGAACTTCATCATGATTGTAGTCAGTGCTATGGGACGGTAGTCATTTAAACAGGACATAGGTGATTTCTTTGGTACCGGTATTATGGTTGTGGATTTGAGACATGTGGGGATGACTGCCTGGCTCAGCGAGGTGTTGAAGATATCTGTTAGGACATCTGTCAGCTGTGCAGCACAGTCTTTCAGTACACGGCCAGGTATGTTGTCAGGACCTGCAGCCTTGCGTGGGTAAATCCTAGATAGGGTCTTCCTTACATTGGCTGGAGACAGACAGAGCACCTGGTCGTTGGGAGGTATGGGCAGTTTTTGTGCAGGTGTGTCATTCTGCATTTCAAACGGTGAATAAAAGTGGTGGAGTGCATCCGGGAGTGATGTGCCATTATCACAGGCCTGTGGCAGGGGCTTGTAGTCTGTGATGGTCTGAATGGCTTGCCACATGCTCCATGTGTCTCTTCTGTCTGTGAAGTGATTGTTTAATTTTTGAGCATATGACCATTTTGCATTTTGATGCCACAGGACAGATTGGCTCTTGCTGTTTTGATGGCTGCTTTATGTCCTGATCTGAATGCTTCATCTCTGGTCTTTAGCAGCCCACAAACCTCTGCTGTCATACACGGCTTTTGGTTTGAACTTTTTGATATAAGCACTCACAGTTTGTACTCCTGCAGGTCTGTGAGGTTGTTGTAGGTGGCTGCCTCTTTAAACATGTTCCAGTCTGTGCACTGAAAGCAGTCCTGTAGTTTTGAGGTAGCATCATCTGGCCAAACTGTGATGAGTTTTTGAACTGGTTTAGTGAGTTTCAGAAGTGGAATGTATGCTGGAATTAGCATAACAGAGGTGTGATCCAAGTATCCGAGATGGGGGCAGGGTACAGCCCAGTCTTTTCTGTCGTGTAAACAAAGTCCAGTGTATTTTTCCACCTTGTTGCAAAGTTCACATGTTGGTACAACTTTGGCAAAACTGTCTTTAAGTTTGCGTGGTTAAAATCACCGGCGATTATGAAAAAAGCCGTCAGGGTTATTTGTTTGTTGTTCGCTGATGGCCCTGTACAGCTCAAGAACCGCATCCTTCGCGTTAGCACATGGGGGATGTAAACTGCGACAATAACAATGGCCATGAACTCCCACGGCAGATAGAACGGTTGACACTTCACAAACATAAACTCCACCAGTGATGAACAGTGTTTTGTCACTACCACAGCATTATTACACCACTCTTTGTTGACGTACACACACAATCGACCTCCACAAGACTTACCAGACACTTCTTTGTCTCTGTCCGATGGATAGCAGGCAAGTCCATGTAGCTGAATGGCGGAGTCAGAAAAGTTGTCGTTTAGCCATGTTTCGGTGAAAACAAACACACAACAATCCCTTGTCTCATGCTGTGTAGACCGACTGAGTTGAATTAAGTCTAGTTTATTTTCCAGAGAGCGAACGTTTGAGAGCATGAGTGATGGAATTGCTGGACTAGTAGGGTCAGCCTCCATGCTTGCCGTGCTTCTGTCCCCTCTCAAACGGCGTCAGCGTTTTGTGCGGGTAGCGTCAGTAGGCGAGGCCGCGGCCTTGGGGTTCGGCTTCAGCAGCAGACAGAGGCCTCTTAGCTTCTCAGTAGTCTCCGGCGAAAGCTGTTGTTTGTACACACTGCCGATTTCCAAAAGGCTCTGTCAATCATAGATGTGTTTGCGAGTGTTTATTTGAGGATTTTGCGATCCTGTTAGAAGATGAGGAAATAAGACTGTTTGAAGATAAGGAAACGAGACTAACAGACATAAAAACACAGTTTTTGGGACCCGGAGTAGCTGCTGCCTCCGACCCCGCCACCATCTTGGTTCTGCCGCCCGCAGTTGATTTTGATATTCTAGATATCATCAAATTGCCACAGTTTTGAGAATGCAGTGGACGTGGAGGACTATAATGTAACAAGAGCTCATTCAAATACTGAGGTGCTAAACCATTCAGGGCTTCATAAGTAATAAGCAAGATTTAAAAATCTATACGATGTTTAATAGGTATCCAGTGCAGTGTTGACAAAACTGGGCTAATATGGTCAAACTTCCTGGTTCTAGTAAGAACTCTAGCTGCTGCATTTTGAACCAGCTGGAGTTTGTTTATTAAGCGTGCAGAACAACCATCCAATAAAGCATTACAATAATCTAACCTTGAGGTCATAAACGCATGGATTAACATTTCTGCATTTGACATTGAGACCATAGGACATGACGAAGAACTGATGAAGAATTGACAGAGCAGCCATCAAGTCTTAGACAGTGTTCTAGGTTACTACATGCAGAGTTTTTAGGTCCTATAATTAACACCTCTGTTTTTTTCAGAATTTAGTAGAATTTAGTACCTCTTCATTCACTGCTACGAAATGATGGTGGTCATATAAGTACAATTTAAACCATGCTAATGCACTTACATTAATCCCAACAAAGTTTTCTAGTCTGTGCAAAAGAATGTTGTGGTCAATAGTGTCGAATGTAGCGCTAAGATCCAATAGCACTAATAGAAAGATACAACCACAATCAGATGATAAGAGCAGGTCATTTGTAACTCTAATTAGAGCAGTCTCAGTACTATGATACGATCTAAATCCTGACTGGAAATCCTCACAGATAACATTTTTCTCTAAGAAGGAATGTAATTGTGAGGATACTACCTTTTCTAGTATCTTGGAAAAAAAATGGTAGATTCGAGATCCGTCTGTAATTAACTAGTTATTTGGGTCAAGTTGTGGTTTTTGGATGAGAGGCTTAATAACAGCCAGTTTGAAGGTTTTGGGGACATATCCTAATGACAATCATGAATTAATAATAGTCAGAAGAGGATCTATGACTTCTGGAAGCCCTCTCCTCTGGAAGAAGTTTGCCGAGCGTACTAACAACAAAATCCTGGCTAGACTGACCCTGGCACAACACCACCCAGTCACATCACTCCTCGTGACCTACAAAAGTTCCTGTATCACTGGCATGATCAAGAGTGCTTAGTGGATACATATATCCTGAAAGACAATCACCTCGCCTTTCCCCTTATTGCAGGGTTGGACTTCTTGAATGCCTTGGGAGCGGTGTTGGAAGTGGGACAAAGTAGATATGGACTAAGATCTGGAAAAGACTACACATATTACCCTTTTCTCCCATCATACTGTCCAGCAAGTATGTCTACCGCATCGGGTCAAGCTCATTCCCTCACAGCGGCTAAGTTGAATTTATACTATGCCTCACCGACAACTGGCAGGCTTCCTGAACTCATGTCCTTCACCCCAGGGATTACACAGTGGGACTCTGACAATCAGGAGGAGTTGGGTCAGTTGACCTCCACATGGCCACGCACCACGTCAAACATCCTGGGAAAAACATCAGCGGTTCAACACAACATCACTTTGATGGACGATATACCTTTTAAATCCCGGGCTTACAGAGTTTCACCCTTAAAAAAACAAATCATTGAGGAACAAGTTCAGATGATCCAGGACAACATCATTGAGCCCTCCTTCTCACCTTGGTCTTCACCTGTGGTTATGGTCCCCAAACCTGATGGATCTTACAGGTTCTGTGTGGATTATAGGAAGTTAAACAGCAAAACCGTACCCGAAGTTTACCCAATGCCAGTGATTCATCCTATAATCCCTGGAAGGCGCCTCCAAGTGCATTGGATCTGCGGTCAGGATACTGGCAGGTGGAAGTGGAAGAGGCAAGTAAGGAGAAGACTGCTTTTATTATCACCAAAGGGTTATTTCAATTCAAGTCTATGCCGTATGGGCTTAGAAACTCTGCAGCCACCTTCCAGCGTTTGATGGAGAGAGTTCTGGCGGAATTGAGGGGGAAAATCTGTTTCGTCTACATCGACGACATTATCATCTATTCAAAAACATTAGATCAACACATTGAACACCTTAATGCGGTTCTCCATAATCTCACCCATGCCAACCTGACATTGAACATGAAGAAATGCCACTTCTTCAAGCAACAGCTCAAGTTCCTCGGACATATAGTCTCCAAGAGGGTTGTGGAGATTGACCACGAGAAGACCAAGGCCATTGCAGACTTCCCACCACCGCAAGACCTCAAAGCATTGCAGCGATTCCTGGGCTTGGCAGGGTGGTACCATAAATTCATTCCACAGTTTGCTGCCATAACTGCTCCATTGAACCATCTCAAAAAGAAAGGAGTTAAGTGGGAGTGGACTCCAGAGTGTCAAGATGGCATGGATGCACTTAAGCAAGCATTACAAACCTCACCTGTACTCATTCAACCAGACCTTAACAAAGCCTTCCATGTGCACACAGACGCGAGTGATCTAGGACTGGGTGTGATCCTTACTCAACACTCCGAGGAAGGAGAAAAAGTGGTCGCATATTCCTCACGGACTTTGATAGGAGCAGAAATAAATTATAGTACATCTGAGAAAGAATGTTTAGCTGTGGTTTGGGCTGTTGAAAAGTGGAGGCATTACCTGGAGGGGAGGTTATTTGATGTCTTTACGGATCATTCTGCACTGGCCTGGGCCTTCAACTATCCCAAAACCTCCTCACGCCTCACACGCTGGACTCTTTGGCTGCAACAATTCAACTTGCAGGTCCATCACAGGAAAGGCTGCCTTAACAGGGGGCTAGATGCCTTGTCCAGGGTAGGTGAGCTACTTTCTAGTCAGGCTGTCCCATGTCTTTCCATAAATTCTCACCACTCGTCTACCTTCACACATTCATTGGAAGAAATTGCCAAAGCTCAAGGATTTGATAATACCATCACTCACCTAAACTCTGACATCCCCTCTCGATCAGCCAAAGAACATCCCATCATCTTTGAAGACCTCCAAGGGGTTTGGTACCGCAAAATTCCTTTGAAGAAAAAAAAGGAAGAAAATATCAGCTGGTGGTACCTCAGACACCAAGAACTGACTTCATGCACTATTACCATGATAATCCCCTAGGAGGTCATCTTGGACAGCTAAAAACACTGTTGAAAATCCTGGAGGTGGCCTGGTGGCCGTCCATCAGGAAGGACGTTTGGCATTACATTAAAACCTGTGAGGTATGTCAGAAATACAAACCTAGCAATACAAAACCATCTGGACTTTTACAAAGTTCACAGATCATAGAACCAGGACAAACTCTAGGGATAGATCTAATGGGTCCATTACCCACTAGTAAGAAACAGAACACTTACCTCTTGGTCATCGTGGACTACTATACCAAGTGGGTGGAGATGTTTCCACTTCGGGATGCCAAGACCCAGAAAATAGTGAAAATTCTCAGGGAGGAGATTTTTACTCATTGGGGAGTCCCTAAGTTCCTGGTGTCTGACCGTGGTCCCCAGTTCACCTCTAGCATTCTAGGCAATCTGTGCAAGACATGGGGTTGTGTTCAGAGACTGACAACAAGCTATCACCCACAAACAAACTTAACAGAAAGAATCTACCGGACTGTTAAAACAATGATTGCAGCCTATGTGGGACAACAACATCAAACCTGGGACCAGTGGCTACCAGAATTCCGCTATGCTATCAACACCGCCCAGCAGGAAAGCACGGGGAAGACACCTGCGGAGCTCATGCTGGGTAGGCGAGTGGACTCCCTCGCAAAGCGCCAGGGAATCAATGTGACGTCACCAGGATCAGCTGAGTGGACATGTCCGATAAGAGAAGCCGGTTAGCGGCGTTCGAGAGCGCTGCTCAAGGGGCTCAATTGATCGATCGATCACAAGATCTTTATTACCTGCTGTCTTTTGCTGTGATTTGGAGTTGATTCTTTGTGGAAATAACCGCTGCCATTGGATTATTTTACCGAGGATATCGTCACAGGACAGCCCTGTTCTCAATGTGCTACCGGACTCTAAATATTGCATCGGTGTGGCCGAACCGAACACGCACGCACACACATACACCATTTGACTCACAAGGACATTACTCACACACCCTCAAACATTTATTGTATATATTGTGTATATATAGTATGTTTTTTTTTCTCTTTTCTGACTTCTTGTATAATACACGCTGGGTTGGCATTCATTCTTTAATGTGGTGGTTGTTTATAGTTCTTGCCTTCTTTCAAACACCACTATTAAGAGGTAACCAAATTTTTTATTTGCGTAGCCAGGGTACTTTAGGCTGAGCGTTGCACCCGGACTTGTGAGAATCAGCCCAGGAGAGGTTTCCAGCATGGCTCTCCGCTCTCTCAACTGGGCCTGTCTCTCCTCCAGGTCACGAATCTGCTTCTCCACAGCCTCCAGCTCAAGCTGCATTCGGAACGTGTCCTCACCTGCACTCAAAGGTTGACATACATCCGCCATTAAAGCAAGTAACAGTGATTAAAGCAGTGGTAATGTGTGTGTATGTGAGTATTGGTAATTTTTAGTTGATCGCAATTCAGCCATTGAACAGTAAAGTTGTCAGCCAACAATTATAATTGAAAAAAATATTAATAATAATATGGCAACAACAAAATTGTGGATGAATACCAAAGTCCTGAATGAAGTAGGAATGTTTTTTGGCTCATTTCAGTCAATATGTGTGTATAAGTGCCTACAGAATCCTTGCTGGAATGAACAATGAAGAAACTTTTCCTTCCTTACAAACAAATCCTCTGATTGCACAATCCAATCGTAGTGAAATCCAACTCGTTTATCCCCTCCTGGCGTGAATCCAAAACGACCATGAAGTGATGAAATCAAGCACACACAGCATCCTCCAATCACTAATGCAATGAAACAGTTCAGGCATATATTTAAAGAAGAAATGACGAGGCTGGATAAGTTTAAGCGACAGCCGAAATGCGGCTCGCATCTCTCTCACCATGAGCTGGGATGCAATTGACGTCACATAACATTGATAACTTAAACTTACAACATTATTTCCCCATAACAATTGTATAAACATGTTTAACAATTCTACTAATATAACAAAAGCGATTTACATTTGTCCTTTTGTGCACTTTGTCCACTTTACGAACAGAATTAGTCATCCACATAATCTCTCATATTCACAAACTAATATACATAACAAATATGCAGAAAATAAGAATGATTGTGACTTACCTAATGCAATGAAACAGTTCAGGCATATATTTAAAGAAGAAATGACAAAGATGGATAAGATTAAGTGACAGCCAAAATGCGGCTCGCATCTCTCTCACCATGAGCTGGCGCGCAAGTGACATCAGCAACCATCGACGCACTGGTTTAATAGTTAATTCTGTTTCGCAAATACAAGTATACAAAAATTAATTTACTTTACATGCCTGAACATGTTATGCATTAAGCAAGAAAAATAAAATACAAATTCAATTATCAAAAATATTGACAGAAATAATCCATCAATCCATCAGCTCAATTATTTGAGTGGGTTACGTCCTCCCCTGCTCAAAACTCTGATGTCCTCACCAGATACTTAATTAATTGTCTGACCCTTAAGGCTAAACAACAGTTAAATCTGAGTTTAGATATTTAATTCGATACATGACCCATAAAGCTAAACATCAATTCACCTTGAGTTTGATGCACTCTCATCTGCTGTTGCATCATTTGAAGTACTTGACTAAAATAGTTTGGTTGTGATTCTACATTTACACTTTGCCGCACACATTGCGCTTTCCAACCAATATAATCAATCAATTTATTGGGGGTCTCTTTTCTCTTTGGGACCTCTCAGCCCAGCAAGGAATCATATCTCTCTTCAGCACTCAACTCATGGACGTGTCTCTGCAACTGTGGGAACTTCATCATCCTCAGATAGACTAGCTGGAAGAAACCCACATGGGAGCAAAAGATCTCTGTGCAGGATGCGCTTAGGGCCATCACTATTCTCAGGCCGTACGATGTAAACAGGAATATCTTTATTTGGCTGCTTTGTCATCACATTTACAGTGGATTCCCACTGTAAATGTTTACTAAGACACGATCGCCAACGTCAACCGAAGCAGCTGTAACTTTCTTATCCCATCTGGCCTTAATCATCAATTGCCTCTTTTCAGCATTTTAAACAGCCAGTTGGTACAGTAGGTAGACAACCAGAATGGGTAATACCGTCGCGTGTACCGCCGCTGCGTTAACTGCAAGTCAGTCGCGTGTTAAAATCATTCGCGAAACTACCGCCAGGTGGTGCAAAGGGACGGATTGCGAAATTAATGTAACTGTAAAATGAGATAAAAGGAGGAAGTAAAACAACAGTAACATTATGACATAACATTGTAACATCTTTAAAAACCAGTGAGTTCATTTCAAAACGTAGGATAGTCTTAGGCTACAGTCTACTCATTAAAAAAATTAAAAGAAAGACCTTTACACAAAGGATCTTATGCATGCTATTGTTATTAAACAGTCATTAAATATAAGGCCTATATATACACTGATAAAAAGCTAAATGTTTTCATTTCGGTTCATTCTTGGTTTAAAAAAAATCTTCAAGTTTCATATGCAGATTGAAATGAGAACGGTCCGGCATTTAGCAATAATTATTATTAACTCTGTTATTATTCTTGATTTTTCAAACTGCTAACACTTTGCATTTTTGAATTATGCCTTTACTTTGTGACCAAAAATTGAGTATTTTCTGTTACAGCTGTTTGATCGCGCTGGTGCCTTGCGCACATATTCATTGGAAACAGCAGCAGCCATTCACCGAGCCATTCGGCGTGAGCTACAAAGCCTATTTTACCTCATGAATAATAGTTAAGCTTCAAATGGGCAACATCACGAATATGGAAACGTTTGGATTTCTCCCGAGTGAGAGAATGAGAGAGCCCAACCTTACCTTATGTTTCCTTTAAATTATTATTATTTTTTTTTGTTTGTTAATAGCTAAGCCTATATTATTATACACTGCAATTATATTTATCCATTAGAATTATATCTTTTTAATTCTTGTTTTGTTCTGATAAATTTGTTAAATTTAAAGGATTTTTTGTAAAGTGAAGGGAACTAAAAATATCCCGTTGGTACATATAACATTATTAGGCCAGCCGTTATTATTTCTGAATGTAATAAAATGCAACTTATACATGACATATATTTTTTTCCTCTCACAAACTTTATTTATTTTTTAAGCGTGTTTTAAAAAAAATAAAAAATAAATAAAAAACATGCAACAAACAAAAATAGGTAATTAATTGGTTAAAATTTGTTACTGTGGGTTAACAGTAATTATAATTATTACATACTTAGGAACAGAGTCTGGGACTAATCTAGGCTATCCAGGTTTTTTCCTTTTTCTTTTTTCATTGTAACTGAAAATGACTTTGTGCAGCACATTCACTTCGCACGCTCAACCTGCATCGCGCATTGCTCAGCTGTGGATGATTTAAAAATGTTTGATATAAAGGTTGCTGTCCCATTTTATACAGGAATTGTTCATTTAAAAATGAAATCGAATTATATTGTTAGTTCTAATTATATTGTTAACACAAGTTCATTTAGGCTATTTAACATGCACTGTGACATTTTAACCTTTTTAACTCATAAACTCCTTGAGATTTTAAAGCCAATTTAATAGTATTGAAGTTCAAGTAAAAAAAAAAAAAAGAGTTTTAATTGCTTAAATTATTTCCATGAATTAATAATATGTTATCAGGTTTTAATTGCTTAAATTATTTCTATGAATTAATAATATGTTATCATGTTTATTCTTGTAGAAAATAAGTGTTTGTTCTTTAAGAAAATAAGGGAAAAAATAAGGGACGATCCAAATATTTGTCTTTTTTGTTTTGCTTCACCTATTTATGTAGGCTACAATTATTCTAAAAAAATAAAAAATAATGTCATTAAAAAATACCATCGGCCTGAGTAAATTTGACCATAATAGAATTGTGACTTTAAAGATTAGGAGGTGAAAATACTGTGAAATTACAAATGGCATGGGATTTTAAAGCATAACAACTGAAGGTCTATGAAACGTTAGCCAATAAAGCATTTTTTAAACAATGGAACTTAAAATTTTGAACTAAAATATTATTTCAACCATATAGCCTGAGAATAAACAAAACATAATTTTCAATGAAAGAACACTGAGAGTGTAGGTTGCTTCTGGTGTTTGGATTTGTACTTCAATATAATGAGCTCCAAGTTTAAGAATAGCCTACACTAAGTTTTTTTTTTTTTCTTTTTTTTTTTCTCTCTCTCTCTATTTAACTCTCTATTTAACAGCATTAACTTACAATGAAATACGTCTTCCTTCAGGCAGACTGAATGCCTTGCTAAATGTTGTGTCAGTTTGCACGCGTCCCGCGCGCTGTGAAGCGTGAACAGCTGATGGAGGATTCCGTTTGGTCTTAAAGGGATAGTTCACCCAAAAATCAAAATTATGTCATTAATGACTCACCCTCATGTCATTCCAAACCCGTAAGACCTCCGTTCATCTTCGGAACACAGTATAAGATATTTTAGATTTAGTCCGAGAGCTTTCTGTCCCTCCATTGAGAATGTATGTACGGTATACTGTCCACGTCCAGAAAGGTAACAAAAACATCTTCAAAGTAGTCCATGTGACATCAGAGGGTCCGTTAGAATTTTTGAAGCATCGAAAATACATTTTGGTCCAAAAATATCAAAAACTACTTTATTTAAAGACTTTATTCAGCATTGACTTCTCTCCCGGGTCTGTTAGGAGCGCGTTCACAACACTGCAGTTTAGTGATATCCGGTTCGCGAACGAATCACTCGATGTAACCGGATCTTCTTGAACCAGTTCACCAAATCGAACTGAATCGTTTGAAAACGGTTCGCGTCAACAATAAGCATTAATCCACAAATGACTTAAGCTGTTAACTTTTTTAACATGGCTGACACTCCCTCTGAGTTCAAATAAACCAATATCCCGGAGTAATTCATTTACTCAAACAGTACAATGACTGAACCGAGCCAGATAACGAACAAAACATTGACTCGTTCTCGAGTCAAGAATAAAATTGCCTATTGCCTATTTACAATGCACAAACCAGAAGCAACAATATCTGCAGAGAAGGGTTGGCCATTCTCAAAACATAAAATATCAATTTTATTTAAATTTTCGTTTTTGTGTTTCAGAGGAAAAATCAGTGTTAAGGCATCTCTCCATTACAGACCGTTCTGAAAGCAGAATTTATGCAAACATGTATAAAATGCTTTAAAAACTTTAACAGAGATGTCTAGAGGGTATTTAATAAGTCTGCCCCCACGTAAGATTTTTCTAGTTACTAGTCGTTCATTTGTTATTATTCAACTAATCAGAGGTTTATATTAAATTTACAACTATAATCCATAATGAGCCTTAATATATTCCATGCTCAAGCACATGAATTAAGTTTGCCACAAAGCACAGGCAGAAGTAGCCTAACAATTGTGAAAAATTAGACATTTTAATTATTTATGAATAAACAAATGTTTTCTTGTCGGCTGCAAGATGAAATTCACAGTGCTGGCTCTCTCTACATGGACGCGCCTTTAGAGAGAAATGCAACCTTCACAGATTACATAATGCTTTCATTTTGAATTGATTCATTTAAAAGACATTTCAAGCTTTCTGAAGATATATTTTTCATGTATGTGAGACACCACAATTTATTTCATTATCAGGAAAAAATTCAAGTGATCGAGAGGGCGCCTCCCTGTCATGCATGCGCATTAATAATTTTCGCACAAACACTTGAATATGAATAATAATTCACATTTTGCATATGCATTACAATGTAAATTATTTTTTACATGCAATTATCCAAATAAAAAGATTTGTAATGAAGATAAAACAAATAAGAATAAATGCTGCACGTCACACTCAGCATCACATGCGCCGCGCAAATCTTGCACTCTGACGTTTTACACACCTGCATTTAAATGCAGCTGCAATTTTTTTTTTTACTTAAATTATATGAAAGCAAGTGAAGAAGGCTCCCTTTAAAATCACTGAAGTTGTCAATTAATGAAGCTCTTTTTTACATCGTGTGTATTTCGTTGATTATAATGAGAGAACTTGAGTTTAATCGTGAGGACGTTTTATTAATCCGTCCATTCTTTAGAGTTTCAAGGATTCAGCTAAATCGTGCAGGTTTAATTTATACGTTTCTTGTTTTAATTAGGCCTAAATAATGGGAGCGAAATTATACAGTGCCTCACATTTTACTAAAATAAAGGAAATAATTTATAAAACATGCAACTATTTCTTAATCACTGTACAGACAAATATATTTTTTCCCAAGAAGTTATCTGTCAAAATAAAGGACAGGTAACGAATAACAAAAATGCATGTTTTTTTATTAAAGGAATTTTAAAATATAAATTAAAATATAGGCCTAATATATGAGAATATTGACATTTTGCGTATTATTCCTTGTAGCCTAGCTCACTAAAATAGGCTACCACTTTTAATGCTTCGATGCAAAGTAAACCACTGTTTCTTTTGAATAATATAACACATAATTCATATAATATAAATAATAATGCACACCTATTAAATGTGTCAAATCTTAAATATGGTTTAATACCATGTAGCTTAGAGAAAATATAAGCACAGGCTCAGGCACAGGCTTGACATTTATCCTGCTTGAATTTGTTCTAAGAAATGCACATAACTTAATAGTACCAAATTTTCATCTGTGAATATTAAATATTTTAACTACAGTGTTTTTCCTCTCATTTCGCCCGACTGCAGCCATCAAATGTAACACATAAGCGAGGCAAAACTGATGTCTATTTGCAAAAATGTGCTTTGATGCGCTTGTTTGATAACTTGTGGTTAAAGCGCCACTCAGCGGTCAAAAGCTGCAAATGCACTTTGCAGATGTCGGCGGTACGCGTGGCGGTAGAACCATCTTTTTGATTGGCCACCTACTGTAGATGTACCTCAGTCCTCGCTTCAGCTCACTGACATAATGACTGTGAGTTTTGGAATTATACCCCTTTGGGTTAATCCCAAAGCAAACATCAATTGGAAGACAAGGTTGGCATCCGAACATTAAAAGAAAAGGAGACCCACCAGTCACATCATTCCAAGTACAATTATATGCTTGCCCTAGGGGACGGACATATTTTCTCCAGTGTTCTTTTTTCTTATCAGTCAGGGTTCCCAGTAAAACAAGAAGGGTTCAGTTCAACCTTTCTACTGGGTTTCCCCATGGGTGATAAGGTGTATTGCAGGATTTTACCCCAGCTATCGTACACAACTCCTTCACGAGCTCAGACTCAAAATTGGCCCCCTGATCACTATGTATTGTTTTTTTGGAACCCAAAATGGCAAATCATTTCCTCCCACAAAACAGAAGCCACAGTCTTGGTTGTTTGGTCCTTTGTAGGAAATGCCCACGAGTACTTGGTGAAATAGTCAGTGATAACTAAGACGTTATGGGTGTCACTTGAGTCTGATACCAAACGGTACAGCACACCATCTAGTAAACTTAATCTGGGTCTTTCCCTCAGCATTAGACTCACTTCTTTCGACTCATTGAGTCTATCTGCATGAGTTAAAGTTTCCCCAGACTTCACAAGACTAATTACCCTTTCGATGGCTACATCCTCTCTTTGTAGCTTGTACCAATCAGCCGGAGTCATACTAGGTAGATCAGTCTGTCCAGGCAAGTCTTCAGGATCTATCAAATCATCAGGAACTACATCTTCATCGCAAAGTAACATCTCCACAGCCAGACTTGGGATAACCCTGCCTTCCGGCGAGTCTCCCTCCTCACACTGCTGTGGAGTATGCACCTCACAAGATACAGAATGTCGCAAACACACAGCTTTGATCTCTCCCTGACCAAACTTCTCAAACTCAGAAGATGCACATTCTGCTTTGCTCAACAGAGCAGACTTGCAATTCCTTGATCTATCTGGATGGTCTCTACATCATCAGTAAGTGGTTCTTGAGGACGTCAAGATAGCCCGTCCACATCTACATTAGTTTTGCCCACTCTGCACTTAATATCAAAATCATACATTGACAAAGCTGCGAGCCACCTATGGCCAGCTGCATCCAACTTAGCCGTCGTAAGCACATACACTAATGGGTTGTTGTCAGTTAGCACGGTAAACTTTGTGTCGTACAGAAAATCGCGAAATTTTTCACACACAGCCCATTTAAGGGCTAAATATTCTAACTTGTGCACAGGGTACTTTTTCTCACTTTAAGACAGGCCGCAGCTGGCATAGGCGATCGCTCTAGTCTTTCCATCCTGAACCTGATATAAAGCCGTGCCAAGGCCATTGACACTGGCATCAGTGTGAAGAACATAGGGTAACTTCCAATCTGCAAAACCCAGAACAGGCGCAGTTGTAAGCTTCTGAATGATAGTGTCAAATGCAACTTGACACTCATCATCCCATTTCGCAGCTAGAGACTGTGGTTTACCCTTAACACGATAAGATAGTGATAAGCATCTAGTGGAAAATTTGCCTTGGAGTAGTGCGTTCAGAGGCTTAACTATCCAGGATTAGCCCTCGACAAAACACCTGTAGTATCCAGCAAAACCTAGGAATCCGCTCACGTCCCTGACAGTCTTCGGAATGGGCCATTCCTTTATGGCAGAAATCTTCTCTGGATCGGGGTGTATACCTTGGGCAGAAATAACATGTCCTAGATATTTGCCGGAAGTTTAAAAAGAAAATCTACATCTGACAACTTCAGTCCAAAAGCAGAAATCCGTTGGAGGACCTTCATGAGCCTATCCTCATGTTGTTCAAGTGTGTCAGAAAAAATTAAGTTTAAATGCATAGTGGGTGTTGTCACTTTGGTGGGAGAACTCCTCTGCTCATGCATCTGCACCAACTTTTGCTGCACCAAAGCTGCATTCACATGGTTAGTGCAATGTTGCAAATAATGAGAGTCCTCACCACAGCGGTAGCAGAACTCTCCAATAGGTGGTGACTTAGGTTGATTTTGAGGCACAGGGTGTGATGTTTTCCCTTCTTTGCCTCTTTTCTTCTGGCCTGGAGTTGATCACACGCCTGTTTATTAACTGAGGCTGGCTTCTGTGCTTTAGCTTTAGCCACCTCAGCTTCAAGCTCTTTTAATGCGTCTTGCCAACATCATACTGTCTTGCACCTCCTCAGGGTTTGTTGTGCATCCCTTGTCGACAGGAACATGCAATTGGCTCTGAGCTCTTGTGGGAGGTGTACATAAGTGGTGATTCATACGTTTCTCCTTAAGCTGCTTTTCATGCTCATAAGACCTCAGTTTGAAAAGCAAGCTAGAATAGCTCAATTCAGATTGTGATGCATCTGTTAACAAATCTTAAAGATGCAACTGGGTTATAAAGATTTCATCCCAGCATCCTCTGATGAACTGTTTGAGAAGTAGAGTGTCAGAATGTTTGCCAACCACTCCCTTCTTTTCAACCACCTCTTGCATTAGAGAATGAAGTCGGCTCAAATAATCAGAGGGATTCTCACCACTGTTCTCGTGTCTCTATAAACTGAATGTACAGTTCATCTCCACCAGTGACACTACCATAAGCCTTTTCAAGCTCCAGCACATACACTTCTGGTGGCGCATTGGTACTTGCCCCAAGAGCAACATTAAGAGGAGGAGGGAGGAGGCTATCCAAGATGTGTCTTCTCTTATTCCTCTCTGTCAGAGAAGTGTCTGAGAGTAATTGCCTAGCAAATAATTGCCACGTGATGAAATCGTTTTCCCCCTTAGGCTTAGGGTGATGTCCAGAAAACATTCTCAATTTTGGGGTTGAGGGGACATGTGCCTGATATTCTGGGTCATGTTTCATCACATGTTCTACCATCAGTCAC
This sequence comes from Cyprinus carpio, assembly GCF_018340385.1. Taxonomy (NCBI): domain Eukaryota; kingdom Metazoa; phylum Chordata; class Actinopteri; order Cypriniformes; family Cyprinidae; genus Cyprinus; species Cyprinus carpio. Next base: position 164,607 of record NW_024879398.1, on the reverse strand, counting down.
TGCACCTCTTGTGGTATGGTGAAAGTGACTGGAGTTTCGTGCATAAAGTTTCCTTCCATAGGGGGTGCATCATTTTGAATTGCAAACAAGACTTTTGATGCTGAATTTGCAGCTACAGTCGGCATCACTCGTGGCCTTGCATCATAAAATGTTCTTGCCATCAGACGTGCAATCTGGGTTATATGAAGCGACAGGAACACTTTTTGTAAGCGAAAAAAAACAAAAATAACAACTTTATTCAACAATTCCTTTGTCAACAGTCTCCTCTGTGTCTTTCAATATCACCGTATGCTGCATCTGATGGCAGATGGAATATTATGACGATGACTTTCATACGTTTTATGGACCTTGACACTGTTATTTACTTGGCAGTCTATGGGACAGTCACAGGCCTCCTGGTTTTCATCCAAAATATCGTAAATTGTGTTCCGAAGACGAACGGAGCTTTTACGGGTTTGGAACAACATGGGGGTAAGTTATTAATGACAAAATTTTCATTTTGGGGTGGAGTATCCCTTTAAAGCAGCTTTTGTCCTAGGTACACTTGCACATAGTTTTTCAGGTAGCTTTGCAGAAGGGTTTCTTGAAGTGTCTTGGAGGTGTTGCCACAGTTCTTCTAGATTAAGTCTGCCTCGGTTTTTTCTGTTTCTTCATGTAATCCCAATCGGACTGGATGATGGTGAGATCAGATCTCTGTGTGGAGCCCTGGCTGCTGTCCTTGTACATACAAAAATCTCACTGGATTATTACAATTAATGGCAAAAAGAATGTTTGGAAATGTAAACTGTTATTTCCTACTGAAATTTCCTAATTTTTTTTTATTTTATTTTTTTTGGTGAAAATACTATTGACCTAAGACTTTTGCACAGTGCTACATACATACATACAAAGATTCAAAAACTGAGACCTAAATTGAACAAATTTCACACACATTTTACAAACAGAAATTGAATAACGAATCCCTGAACAGAGGGATTGATATTGTTAATATCAAAGGTAGCAGTCGGTATGTGATGTGTCCACCAGCTTTAAGTAATATAGTGCATCTCATCTTAATGGACTGAAAAAGATTTGCCAGTTCTTGCTGTGAGATGTTATTTCACTTCCCCACCAAGGCACTTGCAATTTCTCAAACACATCTGGGGGTACATACAGTAGGTAGACATCCAAAAAGGGTAATACCGCTGCGTGTACCGCCGCCGCAGGGCCGCAGCGTTAACTGCAAATCAGTCGCGTGTTAAAATCATTCGCGAAACTACCGCCAAGTGGCGCAAAGGGACGGATTGCGAACTGAATGTAATTGTAAAATGAAAGGAAGACGTTAAACAACAATAACATTATAATATACATTATAACATCCTTAAAAGCCATTAAAAATAGGATGGTCTTAGGCTACAGTCTACTCATCAAAAAATTAAAGAAAGGCCTTTACACAAAGGCTCTTATGCATGCTATTGTTTTTAAACAGTCATTATATATATATATATATATATATATATATATATATATATATATATATATATACATACGGATTAAAATGTTTTCATTTCAGTTCATTCTTGGTTAAAAAAAAAATTAAAAATCTTCAGGTTCCATTTGCAGAGCGAAATGAGAACGGTCCAACATTTACAAATAATTCTTATTAACTCTGTTATTATTCTTGATTTTTCAAACTCCTAACACTTTGCATTTTTGAATTATGCCTTTACTGTGTGACCAATAATTGTGAATTGTGACTTTGATCGCGCTGGTGCCTCACACGCACATATTCATTGGAAATAGCAGTCGTTCACCGAGCCATGCGGTGCGAGCAGTGGGCCACTTTGGCATAATTTTGCTAATTATGATTTTTTCCCGTCAATACTGAAACACATGTGAAATCCAAAGCCTATTTTACCTAATAAATAAGAGTTTAGCTTCAAATGGGCATCATGTTTGGATTTGTCCCGAATGAGAGAGATAAGTCCAACCTTATGTATCGCTTTAAATTATTTTTAATTATTATTATTTTTGTTGTTGTTTATAAGCCTATATTACTATATAGCCTGCTGCAATTATATTTATCCATTAGAATTATATATTTGTAATTCTTGTTCTGTTCTGATACATTTTTTACATTTAAAGGATTTGTTGTAAAGTGAAGGGAACTAAAAATATCCTGTTGTTACATTAGCCTATAGCATTATTAGGCCTGCCGTTATTATTTCTGAATGTAATAAAATGCAACTCTCACAAATGTAATTTATTTTTTAGCGTGTTTTTGTGTATGTTTTTATCCAGCTTTATTTTTCCATTGCATCTAAAAATGACTTTGTGCATCACATTCAGGGACTCCAGATGAAAATTAGTCTGTACGGCTATATCTGGCTCATTTACATTTGGACATTGTCCTTATGTTCATTAATGTCCATTGTCCCTTTTAAATAAATAAACAAACAATAAACAAACAAACATTCACTTCGTGAACAAAACAAATATTACTTCAGATCCGCCTCTCGCGTTGCTCAGCTCTGGATGATTTTAAAAATGTTTGATATAAAGGTTGCTGTCACATTTTATACAGGAATTGTTCATTTAAAAAAAAAATAATTATATTGTTAGTTTTATGCTAACATGCAATCAAGTCTTCGGATACTATACAAGTTCATTTAGACTATTTAACATGCACTGTGACGTTTTACCGTTTCAACTTATAAACTCCTTGAGATTTTAAAGTAAGTTTAATAGTATTGAAATTCAAGTTGAATCTAGTATAAAAAAGGTTTTAATTGCTTAAATTATTTCTATGAATTAATAAGTTAGCATGACTTTTTCATCATAGCATTTTTTACAAGGTGTATCGTTTTCTGAAACCAAGCACCCACTTTTTTCTTTTTTAAATCTATGAATCGTCGCATATCTCCTACAACCTACAAATAAGGCCTAATAGAGGTTCTTTCTTTAATTATTTATTTATAATGTTTATTCTTGAAGAAAATAAGTATTTATTCTTTAATAAAATAAGTGACGATCCAAATATTTGTAATGTACAATAATATAGGCCTATATCTGCCTGCAGTTAAAAAGTTATATTTGTTTTGATTCATCCATTTATGTAGGCTACAATTAGCCTATTCTAAAAATAAAAATAAAAATAAATAATGTCATAAAAAATGCCATCGGCCTGAATAAATTTTACCATTATAGAATTGGGGTAGTAATTTAGGAGGTGAAAATACAGTGAAATTACAAATGGCATGGGATTTCAAAGCATGACAACTGAAGGTCTATGAAACATTTGATGCATTTTTTTAAACAATGCCACTTAAAGTTTTCAACTAAAATATTACTATTTCAACCATATAACCTGTGAATAAATAAATAAAATTGATACTGTTCAGTGAAAGAACACTGAGAGTGTAGGTTGCGTCTGGTGTTTGGATTTGTACTTCAATATAATGAGCTCCAAGTTTAAGAATAGCCTACACTAGGTTTTTTTTTTTTTTTTTTTTTACTCTCTATTTAACAGCATTAACTTACAATGAAAATATGTCTTCCTTCAGGCAGACTGAATGTTTTCCTGTCTTGCTAAATGTTGGGTCAGTTTGCGCGAGTCCCGCGCGCTGTGAAGCGGGAGCAGCAGACGGAGGATTTCGCTTGGTCTTAAAGCCTTCCGCAAACGCCTACGTTCACAAATAACAATGATTTTGGCAAAAATAATGATTAATTATCAATTGATAATTTGATATTATTTTGGTCTAGTGAAAATAATAATATGGGCTGCGGGAAAATAATGAATAAAAAGAGTAGCGCTGATGTGAGTGCAGGCATGTTTCAACCCAGTAACATGACAACACACCGTTCCTCACAGCCAAAAAACAGACCGAGTTCAGTTCAGCTGGAGGGGGCTGGGGTAGTTCTGTATAGCTTGTGGGGGTCGAGATATGCTCTTTCATATGGACAGTCTTATGAGTGTTTCAAACTTGCAGAACAGGTTTTAGGACAACTTTAAAGAAAGGTTTGATCCACTTCAAATGTTGACTACTGTATAGCGCAATAAAGTTTATTAGTTATTATAACTTAATTTCAGAGGAAGTTGCCTTAACTTAAAAAAAAAAAAAAAAAAAAAAAAAAAAAAAAAAAACTGTTGCAATAGGGCTTGGCGCTACCAAAAAAATCTGATTTACAATTTAAAGGGGATTAGGAAATTGTGTGCAAACTTTTTGTCCTACCAAACGCCAAATTAATAAAATTGTCAGCATTAAAAGGTATTATTGCTGCTTTATGCTGTGCAAATTTTGTTTGTGATGAAAATAACAGTTTACATTTTCGTCAGTTATTTTATCTACAGATCGATGCATTTGTTACAGATTTCTGCTCATTCAAAATCAGATACAGATGAAGTAGCCTACTGTAAGATTACATTTGTTTGAATGCATTATTGCGACAGCGATTATGTGTGAATGTGCTGTATCTGTTTAAATCATGCTTTAACCCGAAAATAATCAGTAAAAGGGAGACAAACTCCTTGAGAACTAGCCTGTAACGCTCGACTATTGCCGTCATTATAATCTTCTGATCGGAGAGATTATGTATCAAGCTATAGCTAAATATGTTTATCATGTGAATTCTTGCTAAATATGCAGTTATAGTACGGGCTGTTGGCATGAATTGTATTCGTGATGGAGCGGTGCTGGAGCGAGTGAAAGCCGCAACGCTCCGACTTTTAAAAAATTCGCTCCTCTTCAGTCAGAATCACTCCGCTCCGCTCATACTCTGCTCGGCAGCGTGTCTCAAACGCGCGGGGGAGGGTTGAGCCCAATCATTCTCAGAACATAAAATATTTATTTTATTCCAATTTTCGTTTTTTGTGTTTCAGAGGAAAAATCAGTGTTAAGGCATCTCTCCATTACAGACCGTTCTGAAAGAAGAATTTATGCAAACGCGTATAAAATGCTTTAAAAACTTTAACAGAGATGTCTAGAGGGTATTTAATATACCTCCCACCCAAGAAATATCTATAGTTACTAGTTGTTCATTTGTCATTATTCAACTAATCGCAAGTTTATATTAAATTTAAAACTATAATCCAGCCTTAATATATTCCACGCTCAAGAACATGCATTAAGTTTGTCACAAAGCACAGGCAGAAGTAGCCTAATAATTATGAAAAAGGTAGACATTTTAATTATTTATTAATAAACAAATGTTTTCTTGTTGGCTGCAAGATGAAATTCACAGTGCTGACTCTCTCCACATGGACGCGCCTTTAAAGAGAAATACAACCTTCACAGATTACATAATGCTTTCGTTCTGAATTGATTCATTTAAAAGACATTTCAAGCTTTCTGTAGATATATTTCACATGTATGTGAGACACCCCAATTTTCAGTTATTTCATTATTAGGAAAAAAAAATCACGTGATCGAGCGGGCGCCTCCCTGTCATGCATGCGCATTAATAAATTTTTCTGCACAAACACTTGAATATGAATAATAATTCACATTTTGCATATGCATTACAAAGTAAATAATTTTTTTACATGCAATTATCCAAAATAAAACCAAACAAGATTTGTAATGAAGATAAAATATGTAGACAAATAAGAATAAATGCAGCACGTGCACTCAGCATCATGCGCAGAGCAAATCTTGCACTGATATTTTACGGAATATTATACAAACCTGCATTTAAAATGCGGCTGCAATTTATTTATTTTATTTTATTTATTTATTTTTACTTTACTTAAATTATATGAAAGCAAGCAAAGAAGACTCCATTTAAAATCACTGAAGTTGTCAATTAATGAAGCTCTTTTTTTTTTACATCGTGTGCACTTTGTTGATAAGTGAGGACGTTTTATTAATCCATCCATTCTTTAGAGTTTCAATTATTTAGTTAAATCGTGCAGGTTTAATTTATTCGTTTCTTGTTTTAATTAGGCCTAAATAATGGGAGCGAAATTATATAGTGCCTCACGTTTTAATAAAATAAAGAAAATAATTTATAAAACACACAAGCCTAGCTCACAATAGGCTACCACTTTTAATGCTCCGATGCAAAGTGAACCACATTTTCTTTTTAATAATATAACACATAATTCATATTATATAAATAATACTGCACACTATTTAAATGTGTCTAATCTAAAATATGGTGTAGAGAAAATATAAGCACAGGCTCATAGGCTTGACATTTATCCTGCTTGAATTCGTTCTATGCACATATATTCATAAGGACTAAACTTTCATCTGTGAATATTAAATATTTTTTCTTTCATTTTTCCCCGACTGCAGTCAAATATAACACTTCGTTGAGGCAAAGCTGACGTCTATTTGCGAAAATGTGCTTTGATGCGCTTGTTTGAAAACTTGTGATTAAAGCGCCACTCAGTGGTCAAAAGCTGCAAATGCACTTTGCAGACGCCGCAGCGGCGGTACGAGCGGCGGTAGAAGTAACGTTTTGGATGGCCACCTACTGTATGGTCACATGTGGTTTGGCATTACAAGGACGATCAGCTATTCTTCATCTCTTCCTATAGCACTGTCTTAGGCCTCTTGCATTATGGACATTGCAGTTTATTGTTTTGGACACATCTGCAATTCCCATGTGTCCCTGCAGCAGGATTATGGCATGTTCATGAAGGTGAGCAGGGACCCTGGGCAACTTTCTTTAAGTGTTTTTCAGTGTCAGTAGAAAGGTCTCTTTAATGTCTTAATTACAGAGGTGTCAAGTAACGAAGTACAAATACTTCGTTACCATACTTAAGTAGAAATTTTGGGTATCTATACTTTACAGAAGTAATTATTTTTCAGCCAACTTTTTAACTTCTACTCCTTACATTTTCACACAATTATCTGTACTTTCTACTCCTTACATTTTAAAAATAGCCTCGTTACTCCTATTTCATTTCGGCTTGTTTTCATTCCGGCTTGTCATCATTCAAAAAAATAAAAAATAAAAATTGTGCCGCCCAGATAGAGTGAATTTGATTGTGGTTGGATGAGAAGTATAAACATATACCATTCCAAAACCCTATTGGTTTGTACACGATCTATCGCACCTGCACGACACAAATCACATCACACTCCAGTAAGGACATAGCCAGTGTTGGGGTCATTACTCAAAAAAGATTATTTCTTAAAAGTTATTATTTCTCCACTGGCTCATTTATCAAACGGGTGCTTTCTCTTCGTCCTCCGCAAATTAAGCTAAAGTAAGCTGTTCGGTAGAGAGAAGTTTGAATAAATTATTGTTTGCGATTGACAACGCAATTGACAATATTGTGATAAATAGGCTATACCAACTTTGTAACTTCTTAACCCCAACACTGGATATAGCAGACATATGTAGCCAAGTACGAAGATGTCCGTGGCAGAGACTCAAGAAGAGAACTCAAGCAAAATGTCCCAACCATTTGGTAGCCAGGAAGACCAGCCAACCCTTTTACATCCTTGACCATACCTGGAAGAAATTTTTGAAACGGTTGGATGCAAAGACAACTCCTTTCGAATGCGCTGCAAGCTCTGCGCACCCAAGTACCACAAGCTAATAGTTTTCAAAAACTCACCATCTAATTTGAAAAAGCATATTGAGGTTAGTTGAAATTTTGTTGTTACCAGTCAATTATTGACAAATTTAAAATTCGACTTTAGCCAAATGTTATCTGAGCTTATATTATTGCTATATGGAATATTTGTAAGTCAATTGTGCAAAGCTGTAGTTTTTGTTATTATCAGTTGATTATTGACAATACTGTAGTGACCTAGTAATGTACTAATAATGGTAAATTTGCAATGTTTGCTATGGCTAGGTACATGCCATGACATGCCATGGTTGGCTTGCTAGCAGTAGGCTATGATTCAACGTTGCAAACTCGTTTGATGGGCTCTGTGTGAAATTTGAGCTTATCTGAGCTTATATTATTACTAAATGCAATATTTGTAAATTGATTGTGCAAAGCTATAGTCTACATCTGGTTGATAAAGCATGTACTAAGGATAGTCATGATCCTGTCTGTATGAGAGTGCACGCGTCTGTGTGGGGCAGGCCCTAGGGGTCCTTGGAAAGAGGTAATAGACCCATCTACCAACTATCAGCCAAATGCTGTTTAAAATGAAATTAATGCTACTTTTCAGTCATGCCAGCAGCTGCTTGTGGTCCTAAAACAGCTTTAAGTGGCAATATTCTGGTCTGCTCAACATAATTGCATAGACCAGTGAAACTGCTCCCTAACTTGTAGTCTGACCTTCATTCATGAACTTTAAGCATGACATTAATACAGCGGAAGTCCTAGATAGTCTGAGCTTGTGGTTTGAGTGAAATAATATGAATCTCAATCTATGCCTGTGCATTCATTTTCTCCACAGAAGAAACACCCCACTCGTATAGAGGTACACGCAACTTACTTCAACAGCGTTCAAAAGGAAGTCATCCACTGAAGGTTCTTTGGCCCGACCCTCCAAACAAACCAAGCTGTGGGAGACTCAAAGAGTGTCCCAGGCAAGTGTGGATAAAGTAGTCCTCCAATTCATTATCCAAGGCTTGCACCCACCACACATTGTTCAGCAACAGGGCTTCATTGATCTTGTGCAACATCTTCAGCCAAATACAAATGTCATGACACGCCATACTGTTGTAAACGAAGTCACAAAGGCCTCTGTTGAAATGAAAAGAAAACTGAAAGCTGAACTCAACTGAAATTGAGTTCATAGCAACAACAACAGACTGCTGGACGGCACACCGTCACAATTTCATTGGTGTCACTGCGCACCCCCAGACCATGCAGAGATCCTGTGCTGCCCTGGCATGCAAGTAACTTAAACAGTCCCATACCTTTTTTGCCCTGGCTGGTGCCCTAAATGATATTCACACAGAATTCAATATCAGAGAGAAGACTGTTCGCACTACAACTAACAACGGATCAAACTTCCTGAAAGCCTTCAGAGTTTATGGGCAGACTGACGAGAACAACAATCCTGAAACTGTAGGAGAGGATGATGGAGAAGAGGATGATGGTGGCCAAAATGATGATTACGATGAAGAAGAGGAAAGCGTTGAGGGTGTTGAATTTGTTGATGCCGGAGCCCTGTTGGTCGAAGATGACTACTTGGAATACCAGCTACCCAAGCACCATTGCTGCGCCTGCCACCTTCTAAATTTAGTGTCCACAGTTGATGATTTAAAAGCAGAGCACAACCCATTATACAAGTGCGTGTCAAGGTCCACATTTGCCAAATGCTCTAGCCTGTGGAAAAAAGTTCAAGATCAACCACCGCATCTGAAGTAATTGAAGACCACTGCAAAATCCAAGTCGTAAGGCCTGTTGCTACAAGGTGGAATTCAGAACAAGGTTAAGGAGCCCTTGCAGCTGTGTGCAGTGAGCTAGATACACCTAAGTAAGTGCCTTTTTTCTGCCTTTCAATTAATGAAGTGATTAACAATAGATTAAGTCATAGTTTTATACTTTGAATAATGTAGAACACATGTACGCACTATGCCAATATACAGTCCCCATATTTACTAAAGATGTGATTTGTAGCAACTAAATTTGTAAAAGTCTCAGATGACAATATTTTTCCTTTTTTTATTATCAGTTCCTCCAGTTGAAGGTGCTACATCAGGTAGGCTAAATGTTTCATGTTGTTTTTTTCTTTTCATCTTTGTACAGGTTTACTCCAGTGGAAATTGCATTTCTTGCAGAATATGCGAAGACAATGAGCCCAGTTGCAAAGGCACTGGATGTTCTTCAGAGAGAAACCAGTGGGCAGATAGGATGGTTGGTCCCCACCATAACTCTACTAAGGACCAAGCTCCAGCACCTTAACGTCGCCTCAAAGTTCTGTGAACCTTTGATTGCTGCACTTCTTTCAGGCCTTGAAAAACGCTTTGGCGAGATGCTTGTAGATCCAGAGCTGATAGCCGCAGCCATTCTAGTTCCCAAATTTAAGACCTGCTGGACAAGTGACGAAAATATCCTCAAACTTGGTAAGTGTCTTACTTCTCAACTTCCCCTTAATACATGTAATTTCTATGGAGACAGTGAAATGAGTTTGAAATTACATTTAATGACACACACACACTATCCAATACACAATTACAATAAATCAATACAATGTACACAATACAAATGTGACATTGTTGAAAGTGAAAAAGTGAAAGTGACGTGACATACAGCCAAGTATGGTGACCCATACTCAGAATTCGTGCTCTGCATTTAACCCATCCAAAGTGCACACACACAGCAGTGAACACACACACACACCGTGAACACACACCCAGAGTAGTGGGCAGCCATTTATGCTGTGGCACCAGGGGAGCAGTTGGGGGTTTGGTGCCTTGCTCAAGGGCACCTCAGTCGTGGTATTGCCGGCCCGAGACTGGAACCCACAACCTTAGGGTGAGGAGTCAAACTCTCTAACCACTAGGCCACGACTTCCCCCATTGCCATTAGCTATAGAGTTGAGCATTGTACATACCAGGAAGGTATCAATCAAGAAGGTATCAGCATTATGAGTTATTTTTTATGTTTATTTTTTGATTAATCACTTGGATTAATCATTCATTTTGACAGCACTAATGTTTGTTGTATAAAGACAACCATACAAATTGTTACTAAGCCTGCCCTGGGTACACCAATTTTCTTGTACGTTGCCCTCACAGATTCCTGCAGCTAAGCTTGGATATGCATTTACATTCCAATAAAGGTTATTGATGACATGCCTCTGACTTTTGACTTTTTGCACCATTACAATACTTAGTCATCATATCTTTCGCTCAATGAATCAAGTTAATGCTCAGTAGTAGACATATATGGTTCTTTAATGTATTTGCATTGCACTAAAATGCGTTCATTTTCAATAGGCATATATGTGGCTGAAACAGGTAGCCTAGTGCATCCCAAATTTTTCAACATTAACATTTTAATATAACATTATAGTCATTATGGCCTTTAGAAAAATGTTTTTTTTTTGTTTGTTGTTGTTGTTGTTTTTTGTTTTTGAGGAGGTGGGGTAGTGCACAATAGGCCCCTGTGGCGCTGCCTAAGCTTTTGTCCTTAATGGCATTTTTTTCCTTACATTACTTTTACTTTTATACTTTAAGTAGTTTTGAAACCAATACTTTTACACTTTTACTTGAGTAAAAAGCTTGAGTTGATACTTTAACTACTACAGAAGTCTTTTTAAACCCTAGTATCTATACTTCTACCTGAGTAATGAATGTGAATACTTTTGACACCAGTGCTTAATTATTGCACCAAAAGTCCTGCATTCTTAGGTCCTGAAATCTAACTTAGTTGTTTATTTAAGCTATATTTCAATTCAAAATATTTCACACACATTTTCATAATAAAAAATTCAATAATTCATATTCAGAATTCACTTCCAAAATATTCAATCTGTTTAAAAATATGATGTATAATATTCAACAGGCAAATTTCGGTCCATTTTATTTAGGTGGAGGTGTAGCTGCTCTATTTAAAGATGTCTATCAATGCAAGCAAGTGTCCTTTGGTTATTACTTGTTCTTTGACTGTCTGGGTATTGTGATAAAAGTTCCACACATTCTATTTATCATTTTTTGCAGGCCTCCAAATTTCTCTTCAGCCTTTGTCAAAGACTTTACAGAACTGTTATCAATGATTTTCTCTGAGTTTCATTGTTTTGCTATTGCCAGGGATTTTAATATACACATAGATAATGCAGAAATCAATACTGGAAAATAAATCATAACTGTTTTAAACACTTTTGATCTGATTCAGCCTGATTCAACATACAATCATGGACACACTCTATATTTACTCATCAGTAAGGGTCTGAACATTTCCTACATTGTTATTAAGGATGACTATCTGATCATTTCTGTTTTCTTATATATTGATCGCTCCTTCTACTGAATCTTGATCTGTGTCTGTCAGAAAGAGATCCATAAATGAGAACACTAGTGTGCTATTTATGAATGCTATATATTTAACACCAAGCACATCTGCAAGTTTTGTTGATTAAGTATGTTATTTATCACATTGCTCCTGTGAAATTCAGAAAGAAGACTGGCAGATGAAAAACACCTTGGAAACATTCAACAGCAGTACAGAGTATGAAAAGACAATGCAGAAAAACTGAGCAGATGTGGTGGAATCTCTTAGAAGTGGTAAATGCCTCACTTTTTGGGACTTTCCCAAACTCCCTGAAAACTGCAGTTGTTAAGCCCCCCTTGACAAAGAACAATCTGGATAACACCATGAAAAGGTTGTTTTCAGTCAGCTAAGCAACTTTTTAAACTCAAATGGATACCTGGACAATTTTCAAACTGGTTTGTGACTGCATCACAGCAGAGAGACAGCACTCATAAAGATAATACAAGATATATTCGATTAAATACTGATTCTGGCAAAATACTAGTGCTGGTACTACTCAGTCTCAGTGCTGTGTTTTACTACAGCCCCATTGGCTCCCTCGGCCAATACATTGATGAAGTTAACAGTTGGATGTGACAAAACTTTCCTCAACTAAACAAAGTGAAAACTGAAGCCATTGCGTTTGAAAACAAAGAAGTTCTAATGGTGAATGCATATCTTGACTCTAGGGGTAAAACAACTAAAAATCAAGTCAATAATCTTGGTGTGATTTGGAGTCAGACCTTTGTTTCAGTAGTCATGTGTCAAAGCACTAACCAAATCAGCATATTATCATCTCAAAATTATTGCAATAATTAGATGTTTTGCTTCCAGTCAATACTTGGAGAAACTTGTTCATGCCTTTACTACCAGCAGGGTGGACAATTGTAATAGACTTCTTACCAGCCTTCGCAAAACGACCATTAGACAGTTGCAGCTCATACATACAGTAGGTGGCCAACCAAAATGCCTATTACCACCACGTGTACTGCTGCCCAGGGGCCACGGCGTTAACTGCAAGTCAGTCACGTGTTAAAGTTGTTCACGAAACTACCACCAGGTGGAGCAAAAGGAAAGTTCACAAACTGACTGGAATTATATGTTGTTTTGTAAACAGAGATCAAATAAAATAAAACAACAATAACATTATAATATAACATTATAACATCCTAAAAAATCATTAGAAAATGAATTTTAAAAAATAATTTTTAGAAAGTTAATTTCAAAATGTGAGATAGTTGTAGGCTGCAGCCTAACGCATCAAAAAGAAGAAGAAAAAATAATAAAATTTACACAAAGGCTCTTACTGCATGTTATGCTTATTAAACAGTCATTACGAAAACCATTACAACTACGTATTAAGGGGCTTTCATTTCGCTCTACAGGCTAATGAAAGTTTTTGAATGAAAAATCCTGACCTCAGCCATTGGTCCTCAATACAAGCAAACACATACATATTACTACATACACGTCGCAATTTACACTGACTCACACCATTAAAAAATAAATTAAAAAAAACTTGAACAAAGTAAGTTGTAAGAAATCAAGAATAATAGGCTAAAACTGTGACATGAAAAACTAGAAATCATACAAAAAATAGGATATTAACTTGGAATGTTTAGATTACATTTAAGGAGGTGTGCAGGCTATGCCACAAAAAAAAAAAAAACGATTGAAAAGGTGGCTTATTATTGAGTGTTATAGGCTAGGCCTAGTTCTAACATATTTTGGCACTCACATTAATGTCACAAATTATGAAAGGCTTGAAACTTACATTTAATAATTCACTGATGTATTTCAGCAGGTCACACGTACTCAATTGTTATCTTGCCTTTTTTAACACATTTTATTCCAATATACAGAGCACATGACATGCCGAAAATTATGTCCATGAATTAAGAAATTTATCACTCTTTATCATTCCTATAAAATAGTTCAGTTTTGTTTTTAATTGCAAAGTTATATTTTTTATTGTTTCATTAGTAATTAATTTAGAAAAATGTTTGGAACATTTTTTTTTTAATTCAAGTTTTTTTCCTTTTTTTTTTTTTTTTTTTTTTTTTTTTTTGAGTGATGACCAAGTGGATAGTGGCAGATTGCTGAGTTGATCATGTTTGATCAATTTAGCCTTCTCAAATCATCCAGACTAAAAATAAAATCTGTAGATAAGGAACACTTAAAGCATTTTACAATGTTAGTTTAAACATTTAAAAGTGCACTGTTAGGTATATCTAAGAGTTTGTCTGGAGATTGGAAGCTGACGCGTGCTTATTAATGCACGGAGGCGCCAGCGTGATCACCTCATTCTGTTCTTCATAACAGTAGAAACAACTTGAAGGCCGTAATTTTTGCTCATACAGATATTTCATTTGGCACTGTAAATGGTGTACCCTTATTTTTGTGTACACTCACATGAATATCAGCTCGGGCTCAAATTAAAAGCTCTAAAATCAGGTGCAGTTTTGCTTTGCCGTGTCCGAAAATGATGGTTTATATTCACAATAAGCTACAGAATACATGTAAAACTGAACCCATTAGGGGCTAATAATGACAGTAAGACCTTAATAATGTATGATCAAGCTTTGGTTCATATTTTAGAAACGGTTTCTAAAAAGTAAAAAAAAATAAAAAAAAATTAAGCCTATATAAGATCGGCATTTGAACAGCATAATAAACACAAAAATTATCTGCATGGTGACACTGTTATTTTATTATTGCGAAGTGAGATGAATGAGGAGCAAATTAATCCGTCCAGTGGTAGAAGCTAGTAAGTGAATTCAACTACACAGGTTCAGAATTGTGTTGAGAATTATATATATATATATATATATATATATATATATATATATATATATATATATATATATACAATGAAGTGAGTAATGTAAGTAAGCAGTGTAATGTAAGGGAGCAATGTAATATAATGTGATATAAGTAAGTAATGTGATTTAAGTGAGGAGTGTAATACAAATGAGCTGTGTAATAATATAATTAATGTTGTAAATGAGCAGTGTAATATAAGTTGTGTAAATAGTGATTTATGTGACTTCAATTATTTTTTATTAAACTGATCTTGAAGTAAAATGTTTTTTGGAAAACCACATCCTGGCTTCAGTCTTCATTTGCTGCCGAATTGTGTTAATACGCATATAGAAACATAAGGAGAGCAAGAAATTGATTGTTAGAGTCAGTTTATTTTTAATTAATACTATAATAGTTAAGTTTCCTTTACATCTTGTAACTAGCCATTAATTTATCAATTGAATGGGTGACCTATCCTCATTAATCATGCAAACACCCCCCCCCCCCGAGAGAATTGGCAGGAGCCGCCACTGCATGTATATATATATAGATATAGATATATTAGGGGTGGAATGGTTCAACATTTTCACGATTCGGTTTGTATCACGGTTTTAGAGTCAGTTTCGGTATGGTTCGGTATGTGCTGTGTTTATGGAAAAACTATACTTTTGAATAAAAATAAAGAAAATAAGAATATTCTATCGAACTACAAGCAACAGCACAAATAAATACAAAAGAGTAAAGATGCATATAAAATATATATATTTTTAGGTAGGTCTAGCATTAGTTTTTAGGTACAGAAATTGAATGAAGTAGTCAAATGTAATACAGCATTGCATATTTGACTATAAATTAAAGATTAATCTTTATCCAAGTCACAAAAGCTATCCAATCAAAAACATTAAATGATTTATTTGTTGTTGCTGTTCGATTAATATTAAGACTGTCACTTTAAGAGAATGCACTGATACAGTACATTCAGCCGGCTATGTCTGCTATAGGATACTTACCAAGATGGATATTTTGACAATTTTTGTGTGAATTTGTCCATTCAAACACAATACTTAAGAGAGAGCTTAATGTTTGCTTGTGTTCTGAGACGTGGGCAATACTTCAGAGATAGCTTAATATTTGTGTGTGTTGCGGGACGCGGGTTTGAGTTTAGTTTCAACACAGAAATCAATGTGTGCTGCTCTCTCCTGTGCGCCCGGGTGATAAAGAAAATAAATGACTGCTCCAGCATACAGCATTCACATAGAACAAGAGTGAATGGTTTGTCCAGGTTTTTTTTTTTTTTTTTTTCTCATTGCTGTTGTTGTAATGTACTGGGAAGCCAGAATGCGCATACATCAACAGAAACATACATTAGTCAAACCCTGTTTTTTTTTTTACGTGTTATTTATAAGAAACCATATTATAGATACGTTGTAAGATTTAAGTTAAACTGCGATCCTAGTGTGTGCCAAACCGTGGGGAACCGAACGGGTCATTTTTTTTTTTTTTTTTTCGCGCGAACCATCCCATTCCTTATGTATATATATATATATATATATATATATATATATATATATATATATATATATATATATATATATATATATAATAAAATAATATATAAAATTATTAATTCAGACGTGTGTATTCTGCACTTCGCTAGTTTATTACACCATTTTTTTTTCTTTTAGATAGAGCATGTCCATTTTACAGAACCAGCAACCAGTGTTTTGAATGAATTCCAGCTGGAGGGGGTTTGGGTTTGGAGATAGTTAGCTTCATTGTGAGGGGTTGACATAAAGGTGTGAATTTCTTGCTCTTTCATATGGATAGAGTGTCTGATGATGAGTGTTTCAAACTTGCTGAGCAGGTTTAGGCAAATTTGCTGAACAGGTTTTAGGACAAATGCCTCATTTGGTTTGGCTTTTGCAATTTTTGCAAAGGCATGCAGAGTATTGCATTCAATATAATATGGTTTTGTTTTTTTCTCAGGAGAGACCACGTCTGTCAGAGAGACAAAAACTTTTGTTCTTATTTTATAGGCTATGCCGCTTTGTTTTAGTTGTACGTGGCAACGCTGCATTCATTTTGGCAATACAAATGTATAAATATATTGCAGTAATAAGAAATCGTCCCGAGACTTCATGTAGGCCTAATCATTCTTAGTTTCATTATTGGGCAATTCCAGCGTTACTGACGTGACATTCGCAGTCAAAACCTGCAATATAAATTCTCACAGAATGTATTCATTACCAATATATTAAATCATTTCTTTATGTATTTCTAAATCCCAAATAGAGTCCAGACATCAGAAAAGTATCCGTCTATGAACATGTTTTATAGGCTATTTTGGATCTGGCAAATAGTCCTACACATGCGTTACTTGACAACAAAAGGACCTGAGTTTTTGGAAGACAATATATTTTGTAGACTTTCTGTGATTTACAATGGACAAACAAGGGTTGACCATTCACAAATCATAAAATATCAATTTTATTTCAATTTTCATTTTTGTGTTTCAGAGGGAAAATCAATGATGTGACATTTCTCTATTACGGACCGTTCTGAAAGCAGAATTTATGCAAATGGGTATAAATGCTTTAAAAACTTTAACAGAGATGTCTAGTAGCCTATTTGACACGCCTTTAGAGCTAAATACAATCTTTCAAATGATATAATCAGGGAGTATTTGCATTCGTTTTGAATTGGTTCCTTTAAAACTAAACATTTTTTTCATAATGTACCCCAGTTTTTCTTTACTTCATTATCAGGAAAGTGATCACGCGGGCGCCTCCCTGTCATGCATATCCGTTAATACTTTTCCGCACAAACACTTATATATGAATCGTAATAGAGCACATTTATTTTAGGTTAATGCTACAGTATGGGACACACTTTAAAATAAATCTTCACAAGTCTACATCGGAGACAGGTGCAGTTAAAACCTGTAAATTGTAGGCTATTAGACATTTTAAAATGATCTACCGCTCCTTTTCGTTCATTCGTTCATGCTATGATGCAAAGTAAACCACCATTTCTTTAAGGTAATATAACAGATGATGTATTTTATATAAATAATTCTGCACACCTGTAAATGTTTTAAATCTAAAATATTGGGTAATACTTAGCATAGTGTAAATAAAAGCGCGGTCTCACATTGACATTTATCCTGCTTGAATTTGTTCTAAATTAGAAATGCACATAAGTAGCCTACTAAATTTGCATTGTAAATATGCAATATTTTATCTAGGCCTACAGTGTTTTTATTTTATTTTATTATTATTATTTCTGCTGACTGCAGCAGTCAAAAGTAACATTGGCGAGGCAAAGCTGATGGCTATTCATGAAAATGCACTTTGAAGCATTCGCTTGATAACTTGTGGTTAAAGTGCCACTCAGCAGTCAAAAGCTGCAAATCCATTTTGCAGATGCGGCGGCACTCACGGCGGTAAAAAGCACGTTCTGGTTGGCCACCTACTGTAAATCACTCAGTGGCCTAGGACCTCAATAGACTGCAGATATGCTCACTGAATATTAACATAACAGACCACTCAGATCATTAGGATCAAGTTCCCTCAAAACAAGGGCAGTCTGATTTTAGCTATTACACTACCCACAGTTGAAACCAGCTTCCAGAAAAGATCAGATGTTCTAAAAAAGTAACAATTTTTAAATCTAGACTCAAAACATATCTGTTCAGCTGTGCATTTATGACGCCTGTGCAATGTCAGAATGATTCCACTGTATTTAATGTATCCTCATTTTTTATTCTTACTGTTTTAATTAATTTTAAATATTCTAATAATTTTAAAACATTTATTGTCTGCTTTAATCGTTGTATTTGTATGATTATTTTAATTAAGGCCAAAAGAAAAATGGCACAACATTTCACCTTATTGTTTACATTTACTGCTACTACAACTACTACAATTACTATTATTATTATTATTATACAATAACTGTTTAGACCCCAAAGTTCTTAATAGAAATAGAAAACATTTTGCAACTGATGGCTTAGCTCCTGCGTACCTAACTAGTCTTCTACCACGCTACAACCCATCACGCTCCCTAAGGTCACAAAATGCTGGACTTTTGATAGTACCTAGGATAGCAAAGTCCACTAAAGGAGGTAGAGCTTTTTCGCATTTGGCTCCCAAACTCTGGAATAGCCTTCCTCATAATGTTCGGGGTTCAGACACACTTCCTCTGTTTAAATCTAGATTAAAAAACACACCCTCTTTGGCCAAGCATTCAAATAATGCATCTCAAAATTCTGGACTGCAGTTATATCTGATCAAATGTGCATTATTATTCTTTAGCTTGGGTTAAACTAATTCATTTTACTTGGCTGGAACAGCAGCTACGCTAATTATGTCTCTATTTGTTTTCTCTGCTTTGCCACGGGATGTAACTAGGATTTACACAAGCTCCAGTCTGGATCCAGAACACCTGAGAAGAGATGATGCCAACCACTCAGAGTACCTCAGATGATGCTAACCCAGAGAAAACATACAGAACTACCACATTTTGCTTTAAGTTTGATTGGATAATTGCTGTTAATAGTGTAAATCGTCTGTTTGTTTACGTCTTTTATTGATTTTTCTGAACATTTCTGCCATATGCATATGAACTGACAGTCACCACTGATAAGCTACTACTAAATATTGTAGAAACTTAATTTTCTGTAAAGTTGCTTTGTAATGATTTGTATCGTAAAAAGCGCTATACAAATAAACATCAATTCAACCAAACACCCACAAACGTGCAGACTACAATAGATTATTAGTGTGCGTGTGTGTACAAGGTTTTCTATCCTGGTGGGGACCTGAAAACACACCAACTCATGGGGACTTTTTTTTTAAATCTAAAAATGCAGAAAGCTTCCTGTGAGGATGAGGTTTAGGTGTAGTGTTGGTGTAGGGCGACAAAAATACAGTTTGAAGGAGAGTTCCCACAAAGATAGTAAACCAGACATTAGCCCTATTCGCACGGGATTAGTATTACCTGGTGACCTCCAGTCATTTGTAATAATTGCGGAGGTTGTCTGTGATTTTAATCCCGTGCGAATCAGCCATGTCTGTAATTTGTAAAGTAAAAATTCCCCTGCAAATGACCTACCATTGTTCACCGAACACCGAGGTCCTGTGATAATATTAGTCCTGTGCGAATCTGCATCTCTGTGATTTGGCCAGTATTTGGCAGGTCATATATAATTTTTCTAGGTTTTTGTTTCCTGTGCGCCTTTTTATCCACCTTTCATAAAAAATGGAGCTGCGTTGTAGTGTTGATAGTATTTTGGGTGCTGTCATATCGCTACACCATAAAATTTACAGAAAGAGAAAGCTGAAAAGATTTTGAGGTTAATGTATTACAAATAAATCAAGCATAAAGCTTGAGATATTATTTTAACCTGGTGAAATGTAAATGACACAGCGCACAAGACTATATTAGTTTCTTTTTTTTTAATCCATCTAACCGGACCACAGAACCGGACTCTCAAAGCCTTGACATCCGGGTATCTGGGAGATAAGTCAGTAAATTCGAGTAAAATCACAGTCTTCGCTTATCCCGTGTGAATGTACCACGCGAAATTCAGATGTGGAGGGGTAATTTCAAAATCACACAAGGTCCCAAAATAATACTAATCCCGTGCGAATAGGGCTATAGGCTATGTGTGTGTGTGTGTGTGTACTCATGTTGGGTGTCCATTTTATATGGGGACATTTCATGGACATAATGAGTTTTATACTATACAAACCAGTGGTGTAGTCCTAAAATAGTTACAGGTTTGTTGACCACATCACAGGTCTATAGGACTATAATTTAAACATGTTTTTTTGGAATATATATGCTTATAATATAATGCCTAATATTTTTCTTACACAGCACATTTTATATTATTCATATTTTTATTTATATTATATTGATTTTATAATTTTGGAAGGGAATTATATCACCTGCAAAGGGATTATTATTTTTGGGGTTTTTGGCATCAAACTGTTTGATAAACCACTGATATATGGGCAGTGCATCCTGTCTCTTTCTGCTGCTCTCTCTCTCACACACACACTCTCACACACACACTCTCATCGAGACATTTACGCTAAAGCAACTTATCAATAAAATAGTTTTGGGAATTATAATAGCTTTTTTTTATTATTGTGTTTTCTATTCGTTTTATATCAACTTTCATTTTGCTTAGGCCTATACATGAGTTTATTTTGAATGAGAAATATATGGTTTAAACTTTAAATTAATGTATTGTTTAAATATAAAATAAAAGTAAATTCATGTCTTTATATATGTAAATATAAGAAAAGAGAAAAAAAAAATACAGATTATCTAAATATTGTTACCTCATTTGAAATGCGCACTTTTAAAATCTTCTCCATTGATTGATTTATTTGCAGTTCTATCGTCTTCCTCTATTCGCGGTTCCCGTGCAGGTGGGTTGATGTTTTCATCGGAAGAGAAGGTCACGGAAAACCAGTGTCTCAAAGTACCACAAAACCGAGTTAAAGCTGTTTTATTTGTAAAAATAACTCAAGCTGTCCTTTGTCTGTAGCGCTTAATTTAAATTCTTACTCTGAAGTGAATGTGTCCCCTACCACATGCACAATCAGAATTTATTAAACTATTTTTCTAATAGTTCTAATAATGTGATTTCTGATTTTTTCTCTCCATAAAACAGGGCACTATATATATATATATATATATATATATATATATATATATATATATATATATATATATATATACAGTACAGGTCAAAAGTTTGGAAACATTACTATTTTTAATGTTTTTGAAAGAAGTTTCTTCTGCTCATCAAGCCTGCATTTATTTGATCAAAAATACAGAAAAAAAATGTAATATTGTGATATATTAAATTATAATTTAAAATAATTGTTTTTAAATTTATTATACTTTAAATTATCATTTATTTCTGTGATGCAAAGCTGAATTTTTAGGATCATTATCACATGATCCTTTAGAAATCATTCTAATATGATGATTCATTATAAAGTTGGAAACAGTTCTGCTGCTTAATATTTTTTCAGAACATGTGATACATTTTTAGGATACTTTGATGAAATAAAAAGTAAAAAAAAAAAAAAAAAAAAAAAGAAGAAATGTTTTGTTAAAATATAAATATTTGTGATAACAATATACACCCCCACTTCAGTAATTTGGGGTCAGAACATTGATGACATTTTTAGGAACTTTGATGAATAAAAAGTAAAAAAAAAAAAAAAAAAAAAAAAAGAAGAAATGTTTTTAAAATATAAATATTTTGTAATAACAATATACACCACTGGTCAGTAATTTGGGGTCAGTAATTTTTTTTTTCTTTCTTTTTTTTTTTAAATAAAATCAATACTTTTATTCAGCAAGGATGTGTTAAATTGATAAAAAGTGATAGTAAAGAAAATATATTATTAAAATATATATTATTAGAATTTTTTATTTTATTTTGAATAAATGCAGTTCTTTTTAACCTTTTATTTATCAAATATATTAGACAACAGAACTGTTTCCAACACTCATAATAAATCAGAATATTAGAATGATTTCTAAATGATCATGTGATAGACTGGATGTTACATGTGACACTGAAGGCTGGAGTAATGATGCTGAAAATTCAGCTTTGCATCACAGGAATACATTATTTTTTTAAAGTATATTCAAATAGAAAACTATTACTTTAAGATCAATTAATATTTCACAATATTACTGTTTTTTTCTGTGTTTTTGATCAAATAAATGCAGGCTTGATGAGCAGAAGAGACTTCTTTCAAAAACATTAAAAATAGTAATGTTCCAAACTTTTGACCTGTACTGTATATATATATATATATATATATATATATATATATATATATATATATATATATATATATATATATATACACACACACACACACACACACACACACACACATACAGTATACATACATACATACAAGACAAGAACGGGTATTGTTTTGGTTTTAGGACATCTTTGATGAAAGGTTTTGATCCACTTCAAATGTTGACATACAGGTGCTGTTCATATAATTAGAATATAAGCAAAAAGTTGATTTATTTCACTAATTCCATTCAAAAAGTGAAACTTGTATATTATATTCATTCATTAAACACAGACTGATATATTTCAAATGTTTGTTTCTTTTAATTTTGATGATTATAACTGACAACTAAGGAAAATCCCAAATTCGGTATCTCAGAAAATTAGAATATTGTGAAAAGGTTCAATATTGAAGACACCTGGTGCCACACTCTAATCAACTAATTAACTCAAAACACCTGCAAAAAGCCTTTAAATGGTCTCTCAGTCTAGTTCTGTAGGCTACACAATCATGGGGAAGACTGCTGACTTGACAGTTGTCCAAAAGACGACCATTGACACCTTGCACAAGGAGGGCAAGACACAAATGGTCATTGTAAAAGAGGCTGGCTGTTCACAGAGCTTTGGGTCCAAGCACAATAACAGAGAGGTGAAGGGAAGGAAAAGATGTGGTAGAAAAAAAGTGTACAAGCAATAGGGATAACCGCACCCTGGAGAGGATTGTGAAACAAAACCCATTCAAAAATGTGGGGAAGACTCACAAAGAGTGGACTGCAGCTGGAGTCAGTGCTTCAAGAACCACTACGCACAGATGTATGCAAGACATGGGTTTCAGCTGTCGCATTCCTTGTGTCAAGCCACTCTTGAACAACAGACAGCGTCAGAAGCGTCTCGACTGGACTGCTGCTGAGTGGTCCAAAGTTATGTTCGCTGATGAAAGTAAATTTTGCATTTCCTTTGGAAATCAGGGTCCCAGAGTCTGGAGGAAGAGAGGAGAGGCACACAATCCATGTTGCTTGAGGTCCAGTGTAAAGTTTCCACAGTAAGTGATGGTTTGGGGTACCATGTCATCTGCTGGTGTTTGTCCACTGTGTTTTCTGAGGTCCAAGGTCAACGCAGCCGTATACCAGGAAGCTTTAGAACACTTCATGCTTCCTGCTGCTGACCAACTTTATGGAGATGCAGATTTCATTTTCCAACGGGACTTGGCACCTGCACACAGTACCAAAGCTACCAGTACCTGGTTTAAGGACCATGGTATCCCTGTTCTTAATTAGCCAGCAAACTCACCTGACCTTAACCCCATAGAAAATCTATGGGGTATTGTGAAGATGAAGATGCAATATGCCAGACCCAAGAATGCAGAAGAGCTGAAGGCCACTATCAGAGCAAACTGGGCTCTCATAACACCTGAGCAGTGCCACAGACTGATCGACTCCATTCCACGGCACATTGCTGCAGTAATTCAGGCAAAAGGAGCCCCAACTAAGTATTGAGTGGTGTACATGCTCATACTATTCATGTTCATACTTTTCGGTTGGCCAAGATTTTTAAAAATCCTTTCTTTGTATTAGTCTTAAGTAATATTCTAATTTTCTGAGATACTGAATTTAGGATTTTCCTTATTTGTCCGTTATAATCATCAAAATTAAAAGAAATAAACATTTGAAATATATTAGTCTGTGTGTAATGAATGACAAGTTTCACTTTTTGAAAGGAATTAGTGAAATAAATCAACTTTTTGATGATATTCTAATTATATGACCAGCACCTGTACATACACACACACACACACACACACACACTTTACGTCTCCCTAATTATTTTGGGAGGTAACACAAAACGTTTAATAAATAAAAGATTATTTAAGCTAAAACACTTCTCTCTGCTACGAAGGGGCAATGTGTGCAATTAAGCAGCAAGCAGGGACAAATAATTTTGAATATGAATTTTGTGATTTTTGTAGAGAAAGAAGACAATATTACAAAGCTCCCAATAATAATAATAATAATAATAATAATAATAATAATAATAATATAAACTAACCCAAAACACCTTCAAAACAAAAAAACTCAACAAATATCTATTTACAAATTATAATCAAACATAATGGATTAAAGATAACAAAAGTGAGGGACAAGAACATTGCTAAAGAAAAGAAAATAACACTCTAACTAGCACCAATCAAAACTAAGCTAAACAAAATAAATAAAAGAAAATAACTTCTTTAGCATAGAACGCCACTAACTACACTGAATGACAAACATAAATACAGAGGTTGGCATCCGCTCATATACTAGTGTTTTTAGACAACTTTACCCCGCGTGTAGTAAGATGTAAGTCACATGACATGCTTGACTGGTCCCATCACTATGTGTCGAAGAAGGACTTAAACTCGGGTAAACCGAGAGTCGAGTCACCGCATAAGCATAGTTAAACAGCTGTTGACAAGTAAAGTTTCACAAGGGAAAAACTCAAACACACAACTCAAATTCAGAAACAAAACAGGAGCAAACACCCAAGTAAACGTCAGAGGGCAAACAAATGAAAAGCAAACACTCCTCCAGAACTCGCATCACCTCTGGGTCTTTATACGCGCCCTCTAACATCTGATTGGTCCTCAAAGCATCACATAGAAATGATGACTGACAGAAGCATGGTCCAATCACAGGTCCTGTGAGGCGAGAGTGAGAAGGAGAAAAACATCCAATACAATACAATACGGGATGTAACACCCTCATCCCTTAGAAACAAACATATATGCATGTTTAACAGAACCAAACTAACCAAGTAGACACTATTCCTTAGACCCGAGAAGCAAACGCACCTCCTGAACTCGCGTCACCTCCAGGTCTTTATACGCATCCACTAACTGATTGATCCTCAAAGCGTCGCATAGAAACGACGACTGACAGAAGCATGGTCCAATCACAGATCCTGTGAGGTGAAAGTGAGGCGAGAGAGAGAAAAAGGAGAAAAACATCCCCCACAATACGGGATGTATCTATATATATATATATATATATATATATATATATATATATATATATATATATATATATATATATATATATAATACATACATACAGTACAGGTCAAAAGTTTGGAAACATTACTATTTTTAATGTTTTTGAAAGAAGTCTCTTCTGCTCATCAAGCCTGCATTTATTTGATCAAAAATACAGAAAAAAACAGTAATATTGTGAAATATTATTACAACTTAAAATAATAGTTTTCTATTTGAATTTACTTTAAAAAAATAATTTATTCCTGTGATGCAAAGCTGAATTTTCAGCATCATTACTCCAGCCTTCAGTGTCACATGTAACATAATCTAATAATATATTTATCTTTACTATCACTTTTTATCAATTTAACACATCCTTGCTGAATAAAAGTATTGATTTTATTTAAAAAAAAAGAAAGAAAAAAAATGATTGACCCCAAATTACTGACCAGTAGTGTAAATTGTTATTACAAAATATTTATATTTTAAAAACATAGCTTCTTTTTTTTTTACTTTTTATTAATCAAAATATCCTAAAAAAGTATCACGTGTTCTGAAAAAATATTAAGCAGCAGAACTGTTTCCAACTTTGATAATGAATCATCATAGTAAAATGATTTCTAAAGGATCATGTGATAATGATCCTAAAAATTCAGCTTTGCATCACAGAAATAAATGACAATTTAAAGTATAATAAATTTAAAAACAATTATTTTAAATTGTAATAATATATCACAATATTAATTTTTTTTTCTGTATTTTTGATCAAATAAATGCAGGCTTGATGAGCAGAAGAAACTTCTTTCAAAAACATTAAAAATAGTAATGTTTCCAAACTTTTGACCTGTACTGTATTTATATATATGAACATAAAGAACAATGAATAAATGTATTCAGGTAATATAATAGTAAATTTGATGGCACTTGGTTATGAAGATCTCTCATTAAATTACTGGTTTCTTAATGTCATTGAGTTATTCTCTCTCTCTCTCTCTCTCTCTCTCTCTCTCTCTCTCTCTCTCTCTCTCTCTCTTTATTGTGCTAATACTGATCTTTGAGTATAGATTTTCTTTGCAAATTATGTCTTTTACAAAAGTGTAAAATTGTAGCTTTCTTTCAATTTGAGTGTGTGTGTATGCAAATATGTGTGACGTGCTTTGCACTTACTGTATCTGTCTGATCATGTGTTTCTATTTGTGCACATGTACCCATGCTGTGTGCACACACACGTGTCATTCTGGCTCCACAGTGGTTCCCATGCTGTCTGTGCGTGCATGCGTATGTGAAAGACAGTTTCCCTGCATGGATGGGTCATGACCGCAGTGTTGCCCGGCGGGGTCGCAGACACTCTCAGGGCCCTGCAGGAAAACAGCAAGTCTGTGTTGCTATTTTCACTAAGACATATTTAAGCACTGCATGAGGACACTCCAAACCCCCTCAGACTCTAGTATCTTCATCCTAATGGAATCATGGGAAAGCATGAATGTAAATGGTATTTCTGGTGATAGGCTGATCGCTGGGCTTTCTGCTGATGTGTGCAATGTTTATCTGCAGCATGGGTATGGAATCAAGCATGTTCTCTCTCTCTTGGTAAGTGGCAGATGAAGAGTAAGTTTGATTGAGAGCATTTACTCTCCTCAGGTCAAGCTGACACTGTCCAGATAAACACACACACTGATGACCTGCACTGTTCTCCTGGTTCAAATATCTGTGCGTGGCTGACTGACCTTACGTCCAGGGTGATTCCCTGACTGATTGTCAGTCAGTGCAATTTAACATTCAGAATTAATAAAATTACATTTCATATATGTTTTAAATCATGTCATTCACAAACATTAACTAATGATAAACATTTCATGTAAATTAAAATGCTTACAAATGTCATAAAACTTCTAATTCATATGATCATGCACATAATGAAAACCTTCAAATGATTTTAACAGATGTTATACAATGATTCAAAGCTTTTGTTAATGCACAACACTTGCTGCTATTGAGGTGTGATATAGGTAAGGTTAGGCTCAGTTTTGGTGTATGGGTTGGTTTAAGGGTTGGGTAAGTGGTCAACAGTGTACAGGGGTCAATTTGATTACTATAAGGGAACACGAATCTGTTTATATTGCATTGTTTTAATAAATTAAGTGTTTTATCATACTCCTGTTAACACGTATGATTCAAAGAATATTCTGTTTAATGATTCACAATAGTATACTAATATAAGGCAATAAATATATGTTTTGCAAACAAATTACAATGTGTGTAATATCTCTATCAAGCTTTTAGCTAAACTTAACTAACCACCCTTTACACAAACATTGTTACAGTAGTTAAAAGTCCAGTGCCAAAAAAAGAAATAAATAAAACCAATTAGTAAATGTTTATAAACATTTACAAATGATGAATAGTCTTAACTTTAGATTGGATACTGCAAAAACATGAACAAATGATTTGTAAAGATATGAAAATAGGGTAAAATCTGGTCATTTGGGACAATTTTTGTTTTTTTGTTTTTTTTGCCATCAAAATGACTGCTCATGAAGGTACGAATGATTAGTAAATATTTATAATCATTTACAATTGATGACTAGGTTCCACTTTAGATTGGGTACTGAAAAAACATTAACAAATAATTAAGAAATTATTTAAGATGTGCAAATTGTAAAAAGTCTACACAACAAACAAAGACCAAATATATGACCTTTACAGACTGTGATTATGAGTTAATGAATATATTAACATGAATTATTTGTGAAGGGCTTAAAGTTAATAATTAAGCTGTATTTTCACAACATTTGTAAATGTAAAAATAAGCATTAGCTAATATGTGAACTGAAGTTTAATGACACTTGTGAGCATTCAACAGTACATTAACAAACAAACTTGTAAACATTGTGTAATTTCTGTTAAAATCTTTTGTAGATTTTTAAAACGCATTGAAAGTTTAATGACATTTGTAAACATTAACTAATGATCAGTTAAGCATTATATGTCTCTTAATGATTTATTAATGAAGCTTTTAATCATTGTAAACCATCTGTCAAAATCATTTGAAGATTTTTATTTGTATTAATTTTTTTAATGCATGATCACACGAATTGAAAGTTTAATGACATTTGTAAGGATTTCAGTTTACATTAATTAATGATCTGCTAATCATTTGGTAATGTTTAATAAGTTCATTAGTTAATATTAACAAGCACATTATCTCATATTTCTAGATTTGTGAATACATATTAATTAATGATTAGTTACACATTATATAATGTTTGTTAATGATTTATTGATGACATTCATTATAAAGTGTTACCAAATATCTTACAGTGTGTGGCTTTTAAATGGCATATTTGTTTTTCCCTCCAGTTCAGTTTGACATTATTTATTTATTTTTTTTTCAGTTGTCCTGGTTTTATTTAGTTGTACACTGCGTCATCATAGAGGCAGTGGAAAATGATGTCTTTATGAGCTGCTTCCTGTTTGTGTTTACTCAGACCTCTTCACATTGAAAGTTTATTTCCACCACAACAAAGAGAAAAACCTGTCTGCTTTCTTCTGCCAACTTGAATGGACACAGATTGCATGTCTTGAACACCTCACACTTTCATCAGGACTGGCCTTAACCCGGAGTTTGCCTTTGCCTGTAGGAGTGCCCTGTCGATGGGCCATGCATTTGCCTGCTGAGGGCCCCCATTCTTCCTCTTTCAGCCGAGCCCCTGTGTGGTCCTTTGGTACATGCCTGCGTGTGTGGTCTGCGCAGGGCCCCTGATCATCTGTCCAAGGGCTGCTAACTGCCTGCCCAGCCACCAAGACTGTTTACTTTAGCTCTGTCTGCACCAGACCAGTCCTGAGCACTCCCTCTCTCCAGCTGGGCCAAATCAGGGCTCAGTCCTAGTACTAGTCCACCAAAAGCACAAAGCAGAGAGAGGGAGGCCCATGTCAGAAATTCAGGGGGGACCTGTCCTTAAAAACCTGTCCTTTTCCTTATTACTTTGGATATACCCGAGACAGAATAGGTCTTATGAAAACTCAAGTATAATTACAATGTCAGAGGCTTTAGTCCATTGCTGGTGATGATTGCTCTCTAATACTGGGTATTTGAAGCAGAACAGCACATGGTAGTACACAGACTGTAGCTAACATGTTTGAGAAGATTCAAAAAAGAAGCCACTTCACAAAATTACATTGGTATGTCTGTCTGTCATGTCTGCCAAATCCTTTATTAGATGAGTTATCTGACTGCAACAGGCTTGTGTGATAGATGAAGCGCTGACCTCCAAAACTGCCAGCACTTGGTGCCACAGATATAGAATATAGTGTAGATATAGAGTTACTGCATGCAGGACACCCAGGGTGTAGGTTTAATTTTGACATTGGTGGGGACATAAGTAACAACTTACTCATTATTTATAAAGAGAGTTTTTTTTGTTTGTTTATTTGTTTTTTGTTTGTTTTTTGTTAACAATAATTACACAATTTTGATTAT
Source organism: Cyprinus carpio (assembly GCF_018340385.1). NCBI lineage: Eukaryota > Metazoa > Chordata > Actinopteri > Cypriniformes > Cyprinidae > Cyprinus > Cyprinus carpio. The sequence continues at coordinate 134,603 of NW_024879398.1, read as the reverse complement.
GTAAACCAGCAACATTAAAGCATCAATACAGTGCTGGGTGTTTTAATATTGCTGTACAACACTTTATTTTAATATTAAAAAATGAATTACACCAATGATGACTCTGAACTCATCCGAGACACTACTGTTTCAATAGTAACAAACACAACTTTCAGGGAAGGGACATTCTAAAATACTTAACGTGGCTTAATGTCCTAGAACAACAACCAGTGAAAAACAATGTTCTGTAACACATATCTTGTAAGCAGACAATGGCACAATATTCCATGTGGAAGTCGATAATTTTACATTAAGCCTTTCCTCCACTATAGAAAACAGTTATTAAGAAAACACTTAACGTTACTTAATGCATTAAGACAGTAATAACAAAAGACCAAACTTAGTATAAAGATGCTGCAAACTAGCCTATATACAGACAAGCAGATGTGGCCAGAATATGAATACAATATGCTAAATTGCACTTTTAAGCGTTTTCCTCCCATTGGGAATAATAATAAAGAAATTGCTTAATGTGGTTTAATGGACAAAGACAGTGATATAAAAAGACAGTATTCAGTTTTCATTATATTACAAATGTACAGACAAGCAGATAAACCCAGAATATTAAAGAAACTCACTGAACTGCACATTAAGCATTTTCTTTCTAATGGATTATGGGAGGAAACTGCTTCACATGAAACTTTGTGCGTTGTGTTCATATTCTGGCCACATCTTTTTGCAGGGACGTATAATTTAGTAGTAGAACTGTCCCCACCAATGTCAAAATCGAACATATGCCCTTGTCTTTTTGTCTGTACATACTAGTACATGTCACCAGTTCACCAGCTCCAGTCATCTCAGTACACTACATTTCCCATCATCCCCTCTGGCTACCACATGTGCACGCTTCACAATCTCCACACCTGTCTGCCATCTGCCACATCAGTTCCTCTACATAAGCCAGCACCAAACATATGTGGTTGTCTGGTCTTGTTGTTGCTACATTGACTTACCTGGATGCTCACCTTGTGGATTTACTCACCTGGGGACTGCTCTCTCCTTCTCTTTCCATCGCTGGCCGTCAGCTTGGATTATTCTTTCTGCAAACCTGCAACAGATAAGAAGGAACCGTTATCGTTTGAGCCAAGAGCTACAACCTGAACTCTTTTTGTTTTACTTAAGTTATCTCCTTTGTTTTCTGACGATCCTGATTGAATAAATCAAGTATACTTACATCCCTGTTCTCCGTCTATGTGTCCATGACAGTACAATTTAAGAAACTGTATACCTAATCTGGTCTTTTAATATCGCTGTCTTAACCCTCTGGTGCTACCAGAGGGTTAATTCATTAAGACACGCAAAGCATTTTCTATGGGAGGAAAACATTTCATCTGAAACTTTGTGCATTCTTTATATATATATATATATATATATATATATATATATATATATATATATATATATATATATATATATATATATATATACACACACACACATACACACACACACACACACCCTATTTATTGATTTCTCTACAGGTTGTGGTGTTAAGCACCTGATTGTGCCACCCTGTTTGGTCTATAGAAGCCCACATCAATCAGAGTAATGAGGTGAAGAACTGCAGCGCTTTTCCTTCTAATAAGGTCTGCTGACTGCACTGCTTCTCAGGGAGAAACAGTTCTTTCTGTTACGGTCTGTTGGCTGGACTGTCTCTTTAGACAGATAATTTTGGTTATTAGGGTCTGTGCTGGCAAGTTGTGTGGTAATTATTCTTTTTGAGGGTTTTTAAAGCTGACCTGAAAAAGCTGTCCTTAAAGCCATCTTGGGATGGCTGGTAGTGTTTAAGTCTTGTGTTTTGCCAGGGAAACCCCAGAGGTCAGAGTTTGTCTCTTACAAATTGAGGGTTCTGTCGGCAGGCGCCAGGACAGCTTAAAATTAATAGGTTCCTCAGACCTTTGACCTAAACTCTGGTGCTGCACCCGCAGCCTTACGCAGATCATTGGTGGTCTTCGATGGGGAAAACTCCAAATGTTTTCTTTCGTCATAGAACTGTTAGAAATTATTGTGATTTTGGCTCCAAATTTAGACAGCCCATCTGGCAAATAAACTGAGCTAGAATGTTCTTATTCACATGGATTAGACTTGATAAATGGACCTCAATCACTCTGATCTTTCTATAGATTCATTGAAGTTGATGCTACCAAATCAAGTAACAGAACAAACATGTTGTTTTGTCTGATTGTTTTACTTTTTACTTTTATTTGCACAAAAGTTTAATTGTTGCAAATATTTATCAAAACGCTTTAAATAGATTTGCTTATAAAACCTACTTGTCAGTTAATTAATTTATGCTCACCTCTGTTTTGTTTCTTTGTTTACACAACACATAACCTGGGAGTTTGAACTAAGAGATAATGTAATATTTCCTGACCTTATGTGCCAAGTCAGTAATTCTTAATAAAAAAAAATTCTGTTACACCCAACACGATTCCTCACTGTGGACCTTTCTGAAGAAAAAACAAACAATGGAAAGAAAAAAAAAGAGAAAATCTCCTCTCCAGTCCTCCGAGCACTGTTTCCTTAGCCCTTACATGCGTGGGTGGCAGGGATGCACCCTGCTCATCTCTCTTTATACATCCCTGACGCCCCCACTGTTCAAAACATTAATCTCATCAGGCTTGGTGGCCCCACTGGTTCATTGTAATTGTTTCCGGAAATGAGAGCAACATGGTTCAAGAGCTCCCTAATTCTATCAGCAGTCCAGGATCAGGATGGCAGGCTGGGCAGATCATGCGGCAAGACCATAAGGAACCGTCAAAGCTCATTTACTGCCAACAGCATCCATATTCCTGTCACTCAGCCACGGACCTGCCTCCTGACTTGAGCAAAGAAACATCTCTCAGGCTTTCATGAGGAATGATTGATGCATTAATTACTGGACATTGTTTATGGGCTGTGACGGGAAAAATATAAGGCCACCATAGCCGAACAGGCAGGTTTTCATGTGTTATAGTGGAGATGTTATAGTTTTCACGAGTCATACGGAAATGATGAGGTGTCTTCTTAATGTAGGTGCAAAGAATGTTTGCAAACATTTCCAGAGAAGGACAGCAAGTGACACATTGATTGTGGGGTTAAATGTCTTTTGTTTAAGACACATAATGTAATTGGACTTCTACCACTATTCAGAGACCTCCCAGGCTGCGTTGTTCCATGCCCTGACAGACAGAGAGTGTGTGGTGATGTGTTCATGCTGGAGATTTGCAGATTAGTGCTTGCTGCAGAACTCGGGGAAACAGAGTGGTTGGTTGCTTTTTTCCAGTTGAGGTCAGTTTTTGGAAACATTCTATGTGAATCTCTGCATAGCGGCCTAGAAATTAAAAAAAATAAATAAATACATGCAGGAAATTGGTTTATTCAAAATTCCAGAGCACTATGATGGTTGCATGCAAGGTGACTTGAAGGGTTTCCATGGAACACTGCTTTACTACTGAACAGGTTTCTGAACACAGTAATAGAAATAGGCCAGACTGTTGTGGTTTTAGATTTTTGTAATTGAAGGCTGCATCTTTGGTGTCTTTGAAGATATTGTGTGTGTGATGGTCTTTTTTTTTTTTTTTGGTAAAACATATTGACAGTTTGACAGTAAGGCATGCACAGGGTTTGGGGCACCTGTATTTTTGCACTCTATTAGGTAAATTCAGTCCAGTCTTTCATTGTGATTATAAATTAGTATTGTCATTATTCAAGGTGTGTGCTGAAACTGTGAAATGTGATGAACAACAATCCAAGAAACTTGTTAGCAGGATAAACATAAAACACAAGGTAGGTGACAAGGTACAGCTGGCTAATTAGAAAAACATGAATTCAATCCAATTTTAATGGTGGTCATTTGGCTATAAGCATAGACTTTGCTGCAATAGCTTTGAGCATGGAAGGTTAGCAGGTTTGTTCTACCAATGTATGTTTGTTTATACAGTAGATGGGTGATGAACCCAAAGCTGCGGCCAAATAGGTCTGCTGCCCACATGTGTACCCACATGTGTCCACCTTCCTAGCTGGGCCTACCACATTACACAGCCCATTAGCAATCCAAACCTGTCAATAAAAATGGAATGTTGCATCACTTTGGTAAAAGGAGAGCTCTGTTGTGGAGTGGTTTTAACTTTTGTTGAAAAACTTGATGAAAAATGCTATAGTATAGTAGCAGCAACCACTTTCATTTTCCTGTATGCATACGTCTGTGTTTTCACCTGCAATATGTACAGTATTCTTAGAGCATTTCCTCATCTGCAATGTCTCTAAAATGTTCAATGTAGACAAAATTGGTCTAATCATTAAAATATTTTATTTGCCAAAATATAAGCTTTATAAAATTAACTGTAATGAATAAATCAATCAATCATGTGCATAAAGTTATTTCATTGTTTTGTTTTTTTTTCTTTTTTCTGTCTTCAGCCACATCATTTTAGCTTTTATTGTGCTGCAGGTCAGAACACAGCTAATTTATTTGAAAATACATAATTATTTTATTATCTTTTAAACTTTTTATAGCTAGGAAAATTATACAGATATGCCACAAGACAGACAATTACAAAGACAATGGACCCTATTTGCGAACGCTGCTTACATATTTTTTGCTACAAGCTAATTCAACAATTATGCTTTACAAGCAAATAGTATAGCGGAAGTAAAGTATTTTAATAAACTATTTTATTATCTCGTAATGGCTTCCTTAAAGATAAAATGTGTTATTAAGCATTAGCAAAAGATTAACCTGTTAACCAGCACCCCCCATTATGGGACTCACAGCTGAAAATGCCCTACCTAACTTAAAATTGCCTTTTGGGCTTTACCAGTGGCATAGCCAGAATTTTATTTTTGGGCAAAAGTGAGCATGCACTAGGCTAACTAACGGACGGAGTCCAGTGGCTTAACACAAATCGGCTGCCCCCAACCGCGAACTCAAGGGTGGGTGAGTTGGTGGGGGGGGTGTCTGGTTATAGCCTACATCGCAATATTGTAAATATATGTTTTACACCAAGAAGGTGAGCCAATGGATATCACACAATCAACATGGAAACTTTTCTCTAGAATTAGGTCTATGTGTGAACCTCTCAGTTGATTCACTAGAAAGTGAAAGTAAAAACTGATGCCGCATTCGGTATCTGACACTGCACTGCTTTTATTCTAAATCTGCGAGTGCAGCGCACCTGCAGCACGTTAGCATTCGTTAGCTGGTTAGCTTGACATTAGCAGTCGGAGATCACTAAAAATAACATTAAAGAGGTGTGTGAACTTGCAAGCATGATGCCAGACACTGTAATATGCTCTGGTCCCCTCCCTGCTTACCATGGTGATGAGATACATAGCAGACTGTCATCACTCAATGGCTGGATTTCTAAGTGGTGCCCGCAGAATAATATAGGTTTCATAGACAATTGGATGAGATTTTGGGGCAGACCTGACCTGTTGAAAAGAGATGGTCTTCATCCCTCCTGGGATGGTGTCGCTCTTCTGAAATATGTCCAGAAATATGGCACATGGTCTTAGAGTTTGTACTTGACTAACTGGGGCCCAGGTCAGGAAGCAAACAGACTGGCTAAACCGACCGTCTGCTAGCCGCCTCATGTCACAGAAATCAGTTAATTCTCAGCACATAGAGACTCTTTCACCTAGATATCACACTATAGAGACTGTGTCTATTCCCCGAACAAGAAAATACAAAAAACGTTGAAACCGATTTAAGAGTAACAATTTAATTGATGTTCAACAAATACAAAACAGATGCAATAAGGATAAACAAATGATAAAACTGGGTTTATTGAATATCAGGTCCCTTCCTACAAAGCACTTTTTGTAAATGATATGATCACTGATCATAACCTAGATGTGCTCTGTTTGACAGAAACCTGGCTAAAACCTGATGATTACATTATTTTAAATTAGTCTACCCCCCAAGATTACTTACTGTTACAAACATGAGCCACAACCAAAAGGTAAAGGGGGAGGTGTTGCTTCAATTTATAACAATGTTTTCAGTATTTCTCAGAGGGCGGGCTTCAGGTATAACTCGTTTGAAATAATGGTGCGTCATATTACATTGTGCAGAGAAACAAGTGTTAATGATAAATCCCCTGTGATGTTTATACATCATACAGACTTTTTAAAAGAATGTGCTGATTTTATATCCGAGTTAGTGCTGGCTGCAGATAAAGTTTTAATTGTTGGTGATTTTAATATCCATGTTGATATAGAAAAAGATGCATTGGGATCAGCATTCATAGACATTCTGAACTCTACTGGGGTTAGACAACACATCTCAGGACCTACTCATTGTCGAAATCATACTCTAGATCTAATACTGTCACATGGAATTGATGTTGATGGTGTTAAAATTATGCAGCCAAGCAATGATATCTCAGATCATTATTTAGTTTTGTGCAAACTTCATATAGCTAAAATTGTAAATTCTACTTCTTGTTACAAGTATGGTAGAACCATCACTTCTACCACAAAAGACTGCTTTGTAAGTAGTCTTCCTGATTTATCCCAATTCCTTAGCATATGCAAAACCTCGGAACAACTTGATGATGTAACAGAAGCTATGGACTCTCTCTTTTCTAGCATTATAAATACAATTGCTCCTTTACGCTTAAGGAAGATTAAGGAAAGCAGTCTGACACCGTGGCATCTCAAAAATATATCTAAATTACGACCTATGCTCTCAGTGTCAAATGCAGAAATGTTAATCCATACGTTTATGACCTCAAGGTAAGATTATTGTAATGCTTTATTGGGTGGTTGTTCTGCACGCTTAATAAACTAACTCCAGCTGGTTCAAAATGCAGCAGCTAGAGTTCTTACTAGAACCAGGAAGTATGACCATATTAGCCCGGTTCTGTCAACACTGCACTGGCTACCTATTAAAAAACACATAAATTTAAAAAAACTTAATATTACCTAAAAATCAAGTACAGGTTTAGCACCTCAGCAATTGAACGAGCTCTTGTTACATTATAGTCCTCCACATCCGCTGCGTTCTCAAAACTCTGGCAATTTGATAATACCTAGAATATCAAAATCAACTGCAGGTGGCAGATCCTTTTCCTATTTGGTGCTTAAACTCTGGAATAACCTACCTAACATTGTTCGGGAGGCAGACACACTCTTGTAGTTTAAATCTAGATTAAAGACCCATCTCTTTAATCTGGCTTACATGTAACACACTAATACGCTTCTAATATCCAAATCCGTCAAAGGATTTTTAAGCTGCATTAATTAGGTAAACCGGAACCAGAAAAACTTCCCATAACACCCAATGCACTTGCTACATTGTTAGAAGAATGGCAACTACACTAATATTAGTCTGTTTCTCTCTTATTCCGAGGTCATCGTAGCCACCAGATCCAGTCTGTATCCAGATCAGATGGTCACTCCAGTCACCCGGATCCAGTAAGTATCTAGACCAGATGATGGATCAGCACCTAGAAAGGACCTCTTCAGCCCTGAAAGACAGCGGAGACCAGGACAACTAGATGAGCCCCAGATACAGATCCCCTGTAAAGACCTTGTTTTAGACAACCACCGGGACAAAACCACAGGAACCTGTTGAGTCCTCTGCACAATGTGACATTGCTGCAGCCTGGAATTGAACTGCTGGTTTCATCTGGCCAGAAGAAAACTGGCCTCCCGACTGCGCCTGGTTTCTCCCAAGGTTTTTTCTCCATTCCGTCACCGATGGAGTTTTGGTTCCTTGCCAGTGTTGCTTCTGGCTTGCTTAGTTGGAGACACTTCATTTACAGCGATATCATTGACTTGATTGCAAATGATTGGAAAGATACTATTTAAACTGAACTGAGCTGGATGATCACATCACTGAATTCAACGATGAACTGCCTTTAACTGAAAAATAAGTGTTTACTATTGTCATTTTGCATTATTGACACTATTTTCCTAATTAATGCTGTACAGTTGCTTTGGCACAATTTGTATTGTTAAAAGTGCTACATAAAGGTGACTTGACTTATAGGGGTCATATGATGTGATTTTAATTTTTCCTTTCTCTTTGGAATGTTACAAGCTCTTGATGCATAAAGAAGATCTGTGAAGTTGCAAAGACTAAAGTCTCAAATACAAAGAGATATTCTTTATAAAAGTTAAGAGTCAACCACACCCCCCTAAAACGTCTCGTTCTTACACCCCCCCCAAATCTCTACGTCACTATGTGGGAAGATTTGCATAACGCTGCCCAGATGTTCATGCAAAGAAAGAAGGTGTACCTTTTATTCTCGTTGTGTTATTGTTGTTGCTGCCACCACCATGTCGTATAGATGCTGTGTGTTTGGTTGTAAAAGCGAAACTACTTTGTTTGGCCTTCCAAAAGAGGACGATATCCATTTCAATCTGCTTTCACCATGGACGAAGCAGAGTCCAGCCCGGGGTCATCACATGTGGTTGCCGCACGCTCACCGGACGCTCCTTCGTAGAATCCGCCGGCCGCGCCGTTCTCAAGCCCGCCAGCCTCTGCTCACTCAAGCCGACCTCTGCTCACTCTAGGCTACGGCTCACTCTAGGCCTCCGGCCTTCACTCACTCAAGGCGAGCGTGTGTGACGCTGTTTTATTGAGAAAGCGAAACTACATTGTTTGGCCTTCCAAAAGAGGACACGACTAGAAATCATGTTTATATCATGTTTATAATGGGTTTTAAGTCTCGTCGATCTGGCCGGAGAGGGCATCACAATATGTTAAGGTGCGTAACATTTCCGTCACACACTTGAGGTATCCGGCCAATCACAACACACTGGATAGCTGGCCAATCACAGCACACCTCGCTTTTCAGAGCAATGAGCCTTGTAAAAATCGACACGTTTCAGAAGGCGGGGCATAGAGGAGAAACAATAATGTACAGTATGTGAAAAATAATGTTTTTTTTAACCTTTAACCGCATAAACATTTCATTACGCCAAATACACAAAATAATGTTCTTTTTAGCAGCATCATATGACCCCTTTAAACCTACCCATCTCCACCCCCTGGATCCCACTTCCACCCCTAACTCCTAAAGTTACTATGTAAGTACACAGGTATTAGGGACACTTAATATAAAGTGGGACGAAAGAAAAAAAGTCTTCTCTCTCTCTCTCTCTCTCTCTCTCTCTCTATATATATATATATATATATATATATATATATATATATATATATATATATATATATATTTTTTTTTTTTTATATTGTCTATCAGAATAAGAATCTGAAATAGATTTATTGCCATGAATGTTTAAATATTACACATATGAGGAATTTGTTTTGGTGACAGAAGCTTCCACAGCACAAAAAAAAAATTGTAAAAAGTAAAAATTGAATAGAAAATAATAATATACAACATATATACACACACAATATATACAAAAATAGACAATAGATGGTATTTGTGTGTACAGGTATGATATGTACAAATGCAAGGAAATGTGAATAAGTATGGTGTGTTAAATAAATAAATGTATAAATAGTGTTGTCTATAGAGGTGTTGTTTGTCTTTAGAGGTGCAGTCATTGCTTTATCGGGAGAAGAGCAGTGGGGAGAACACACATCCCTGGGAGGCGCCAGTGGTGATAATGTGGGTGTTGGATGAGAATTTTCCCAGCCTGACTAGCTGCTGCCTGTCTTTCAGGAACCTGGTAATCCACTGACAGATGGAGGTGGTTACAGAGAGCTGGGTTCATTTGGACAAGAGGAGGTTTGGAATGATAGTGTTGAAGGCAGAGCTCAAGTCCACAAACAGGATCCTCACACAAGTCCCTGGTCTGTCCAGATGTAGCAGGATTAAATGCATTCCATGTTGACTGCCTCATCCACGGACCTGTTTGCTAGGTAAGCAAACTGCATGCCATCCAGTAGGGATCCAGTAGTGTCCTTCAGGTTGGCCAGCACAAGTCTTTAAAAATGTCATACAAACGACAGAACCACAGACGTTAGAGCAACAGGTCTGTCGTCATTCAGTCCTGTGAATTTGGGTTTCTTTGGGATGGGGATGATATTGCAGCATTTGAAGCAGGAAGGGACTTTGCACAGCTCCAATGATCTGTTGAAGATCTGTGTGAAGACAGGGGCCATCTCATCAGCACAGGATTTCAGACAGGCTGGTGTAACACCATCTGGGCCTGGTGCTTTTCTTGTCTTCTGTTTCCAGAAGACCTGATGCATATCCCTTTTATAGCCCTGAAGTGCAGGAATGGGGGGGGGGGGGGGGGTTTGCTGGAGGTGTTAATAAGGATTGGAATGGGTTTGGGGTGTGAGACAGGGTTTTTCAAACCTGAAATAGAACTCATTCAAAACGCTGGCCAGTTGTTGATTCAACACAGTGCTGAGGGATGGTGCCTTGTTATTGGTCATGTCTTTCAGTCCTTTCCACACTGATGCATGGTCATTGTCTGAAAACAGGTTTCTCAGTCTTCAGAGTAGCTTCTCTTAGCCACTTTGTGCATGAGTTTCTAGCCTGTTTATACCAGACTCTATCCCCACTCCTGCAGGCATCTTCTTTGCCGTGACGGAACTGTAACAAAAGTTTTGCAGTGAAGCACAGCTTGTCATTGTTGTAAGTTAAATGGGTCCTGATAGGCATGCACATATCCTCACAGAAACCAAATGGCCTAATGGTTAGAGATTTGGACTTGTAACCAGAAGGTCGCAGGTTCGAGTCTCGGTGCTGGCAGGAGTTGTAGGTGGGTGGGGAGGGAATGAACAGCACACTCTCTTCCACCCTCAATACCCATGGCTGAAGTGCCCTTGAGCAAGGCACTGAACCCCCAGTTGCTCCCTGGGCGCTGGATATAGCTGCCCACTGCTCTGGGTGTGTGTTCACGGTGAGTTCACTTCTCACTGCTGTGTGTGTGCACTTGGATGGGTTAAATGCAGAGCACCAATTCCGAGTATGGGTTACCATACTTGGCAAATGTCACAACTTTTTTTTTCTTTTCTTTTTCTAGTATCTGTTAGCTCACCCATATGAGCTTCAAAATCACTCCAATCAGTGCAGTCGAAGCAGGCTTGTAAATTCCACTCTGCTTCATTAGTCCATCTTTTTACCTTTGCTTGTTACAGGTTTAGCTGATTTTAGTCTCTGCCTGTAGGTCGATAAAATTTGAACCAGACAGTTATCAAAGAGCCCACAAGCTTCCCGTGGGACAGGGTGATATGCATCCTTTATTGTGGTATAGCAGTGCGTTAGCGTCACACAACAGAAGGATGCAAACAGGTAAGTCATTAAAACAGAGTTTATTGAACAGAGGCACAGAACTGGACAGGAAAGCAAACTGGTGAATAAATGACTATACGCAGAATGGATGTACACTTAGCTTGTAATAATAGTGATGACACTCTAGCAGGAGAACATATCCAAAGCAGATGAAGAGCAGATGACGGATAACAGAAAACAGGTAAAGCCTCCAATGAGCAGGTAAACAACAGGTAAGGAGTATTTAGTGTTTGTAAGGGCAAGACCAGACAAGGGAGTGCAGGAGAAGTGTCTCTTTATAATGAGTGTTAATGATGAGGTGCAGGTGAGGTGAATCAGAATCACAGGGAAAGAGAATGAGTGGGAGAAGCGTGCTGACCTGGTGACGATGGTTTGTAATTGGTCTGTGATGGTTGTGACTCTGTGACAGTAGTCCTCCCCCCTCCTTGGTCGGCTTCTGACGACTGAATGAAATGACGATGGGGCCTACCTCGACCCCTGGGAGCTGGGTGATCTGGGTGTTCAGCGTGGTAATGTGAAGCTCATTCACAAGAGTTCTAACAGTTCAGACATTGCGTGAATCAGAGGTAAAACAAAACAATATAAATACTGTTCAGTTTCTTGCACAGACTGATCGTTTTGTGTCTTTACACATCAATGTATCATCACGAGCCGCAGGGTTTAATTTGGATTTGTCTGTGCATGTTTTTCTTACTCTCATAGATTCTGGATCGAGAATGTCATGACGATTGACCCAGGAACGTTCCTCAGGACCAAAGTCCTTCCAGTTGATGAGGTACTCCAGCCTGGGGCCCCGCCTCCGTGAGTCGAAAATGGCCCAGACCCGGTAGATGGCTTCCTCGTCTGCGATTTCAGGAGGAGGTATCTCATTGCCACCAGATTCTGTGAGGGAAGACAACAAAGGTTCAGAGTGAGGTTTAAGGAGGGACACTTGGAAAGATGGTGAGATGCGGTAGTGAGGTGGAAGGTTTAGCCTGTAGGTGACTTCGTTGAGCTTCCTCTGCACAGTGAATGGACCTATGTACCGGGGACTCAGCTTACGGCAAGACAGGTGCAGACCAGATGTCCTGTGTCTAGAGCCACACCTTCTGGCCTGGGTGGTAGCGAGGGGTCGGTGTTCTTTTGGTGGCAGCTTGCCTCTAGTGTCTCCACACTGCCTATTGGAGATGCACATGAGCTGAGTCCAATACTCTCTCGCTCTGCTGGAACCAGTAGTTGACAGCTGGAACCTCTGAGGGCTCACCCGAACAGGGAAATAACGGATGTTGGTACCCAATGATACACTGGAACGGGGTGAGCCCTGTGGTGGATTTTCTTAGGCCACAAGACCATTGACACTCCTAATTGAGATTGTAGATAGAGTGTCAATGGTCCACTTGAGAGATAGTTGGCAGTAATGCACTTATAAGTCTGCGATCCGCCATAAAGCAAGCAAGAAGAAGATGCCTCAGGCGCCTGCTGCTGTGAAGCTCATTCACAAGAGTTCTAACAGTTCAGACATTGCGTGAATCAGCGGTAAAACAAAACAATATAAATACTGTTCAGTTTATTGCACAGACTGATCGTTTTGTGTCTTTACACATCAATGTATCGTCACGAGCCGCAGGGTTTAATTTGGATTTGTCTGTGCATTTTTTTTCTTACTCTCATAGATTCTGTTACCATTGCCATGCATTGTACGGCTGAGAGACTGCGACGGCTGAAGTTTAAAATCATAATTTGTGTTCTACTGAAGAAACAAAGTCACCTACATCTTGGATGCGCTAGGGGAAGCTGATAAACATCAAATTTTCATTTTTGGGTGAACTATCCCTTTAAGTAATTTGTGGATTAGTGCGTACTGGAGACGCGAACCATTTCTAACGATTCAAAACGATTTGGTGAACTGCTAATCTGGTTAAATAGAAAAATTAGTGCACGATCCGGACATCACTAGTGTCGTGGATAGTGATTCATTAGATGTGGAATTTCCCATTCACAATCAATTCTCTCTTGGTAACTGTAATAATGAACCAGGTAAACTAGAAATTGACTTTGATGATCTTCTCGTAGAAGGGATTCAGAGGAATGGGAGCCAAAAGACAAAGGAAGAAACATAATGGAGGAAAACAGGACAGAATCTCAACTGATGGAGCAGCAGGAAATTGTTTTTAGAATAAGAAGAACAATTAAACTTACAGTAGGTGGACAACCAGAATGTGTAATACCGCCACGTGTATTTTGGTTTGTAAACGGAGATGAAACGACGAAGTAAAACAACAATAACATTATAATATAACATTGTAACATATTTAAAAACCATTAGAAAATTTACAGTGAGTTAATTTCAAAACGTGTGATAGTCTTAAGCTACAGTCTATGCATCAAAAATTAAAAGACCTTTACACAAAGGCTCTTACTCCATGCTATTGTTATTAAACAGTCATATATATATATATATATACAGATTAAAAGGTAATATCCATGCATATCCATATGCAGAGCGAAATGAGAACAGTCCAGCATTTAGAAGTAATTTTTACTAAATCTGCTATTATTCTTGATTTTTCAAGAATTATGCCTTAACTGTGTGACCAAAAATGTAGTATTTTCTGTTTCAGCTGTTTGATCGCGCTGGTGTCTCGCGCACATATATATTGGAAAAAGCGCAGCCGTTCACCGTGCCATAAGGTGTGAGTAGCGGTCCACTTTGGCATATTTTTTGCTCATTATGATTTTTTTCCGAAACTCGGTGGGCATGTTCGACTCATGGCCCTAAAGGTCTGTAAGAATTTTGAAAGAAATCGATCACTAGTTGCCGCAACTTTGCCTCTGGGACTAATGCTGTCAATCAAATCACTCATTAAATCATTTACAAATGTGTCTAAAACCTACTTTTGCAAACTAGTCCTAGGTTTTTCACTCAATCTTGATCAAACCACTGCAGCACAATTCTCTGGATTCTATAGATCAATAATTATCAAAAAAAAAAAATGTTTAATTTTGTCCTTTGGTTAACTATAACTGGTTCATTTATAAAAGCGGCATGACCAGAATACCCAAAAGCCTATAAAACCTAAACAAAAACTCAAAATTTTATGAAACATGGTGAAAACCATGCAAAGTTTCATGGATATCGGACCATAGGTGGTGCCATAACTGTTAAAAAGGTTAAAAACATAATATTTCTATATTAAATGACTTCAAATCGCAATATATTCATGTATTCACTTAAACACTATACCTAAATATCAAAGGATATATCTCCTCATTCTGAACAACTTTGCCTCTAGGATCACTGCTGTCAATCAAACTGTTCTTTAAGTATTTGAGATTATTTATAAAACCTATTTTAATGAACAAGACCTTGGTTTTTAACGCAAAATCAGTAAAATCAGTGTTGTACTATTCTCTAGACTCTCTAGATCAATAATTATGACAAAAACATGTTGAACATTTGTATTTGGACAACTATAAACTGGTCATTTTATAATATGTTCTTTACATAGTGTGCCCAAAGGCCTATGAATCATAAAAGAAAGCCCACAACTTCTCTCAAAACTGTGTAAAATGATGCATGCTTTCATTCTAAACAAGCATGCAAAATTTAAGAGAGATTCAGTAAAAAATAACACTATAATAGCTTTAAACGTTAAAAACACAGTGTTGTGAGAAACTGCAACTTATAACCACTAGATGGCAGCGGAAGACCACTAATGGGCTCATCAAATGTACTAAAACAGTAGTATTCATAGATTTCTTATGGGTTCATGCTGGCATATTATAAAATCACTGTTATAAGACTCAAAATCACATTAACTCAAGGTTTACTATTTTGTTCATACAGACATATCAGTTATTATTAATTATGCCAGATTATGATTACAGTAAAACCTTAAAATGACATGTAAACTCTTAAAAAGAAAAGACTTGTAGTAAGTTTTGTATCACCGATCATTTATTTCAAATATCTATATGTGCAACAAAATATGTGTACATGTGTGTGTGTGTGTGTGTGTGTGTGTGTGTGTGTGTAAGCATGCTTATTGAGTATTAATATACTAGTTTAATCATTTCATTTCAGTGTCTGTGTTTCTATGAGCCTATTCTCCATTTTGGATGTGTTTTACTGTCAGCCCATACATCCAGGTTGGCCTACACCCTAAAAGCATACCACCTTAAAGGCCTTAATGTGCTCGAACCCCAGTAATCGCTGCTTGCAGCTATATTTTTTGTTTGTAATTTATTTAGAATATATTTAGCTATCACAAAAAACAACTTTAGATAAATTTGCGAGTGCAGTTAAACAATTTATTAGGAACAATCAAAGCTGACTTTTTAGCATCATTCCAGTCAAATGATCATTCAGAAATCATTCTAATATTCTGATTTGCTGCTCAAAAACATTTATTATTATCATTATTATTATGTTGGAAAGAGCAGAGAAGATTATTTTCAGTTTTTTTTTTTTTGATGAATAGAAAGTTCAGAAGAACAGCATTGTTTGTGACATGATAAATGTCTTTATCAACACTTGTGTGCTAAATAAAAGTTTTAATTTCTATATATACACTGACTTTTGAATGGTACCGTGTATATTGTTATACTTGGAGTAAGACTGGAGTAATGATGCTGAAAATGTAGCTTTGATCACAGGAATAAATTACATTTTAAAATATATTCAAATAGAAAGCAGTTATTTTAAATAGTAAAATTTTTTCACAATATTACAGCTTTAGCAAATGCAACTATATGTGTTTTGGATCAAATAAATACAGGCTTGGTGAGCAGAAGAGAATTCTTTACAAAAACATTACAAATCTCACTGTTCAAAAGCTTTCAACTGGTTATTGTGTCAGGTTGAAATATATAAATGAATCATATACCTGGCATTTCCGAAGTGTATATTACTTATGTGCTCTAAAGGACATAAAAAAAAAAAAAAAAAAAAAAAAAAAAACTTTTGAAGACACTGGGAGTGTCACCCTCTCTTGGTCTTAGCTGTGTTCCAGGTTCCTGAGTGGGCTGCTTATTTGCATTGGTTCCCTTTGATTGTTTTGCACTGTTATCCTCACATCTGAAATAAAAAAAAAAGTAAGCATGCTGTGTACACAAATAAACTACATTATTAACAAACACCAATGACCGGGTATAACACTTGGGATGCAACGATTATAGATTTTGATTGGTATGATTACTGTCTGAGAATTCATGGTTTTATGATTATGACAGTTATTATGCAATTATTAATTTCACAAAATTATTAATGTATAAAGTCACATGGAAACTCTTTAGATATTAAAGTGTTATTTATTGCTGCCTTTTGAAACTGAAATAACACAGTGACCAATAATACAGCAAATAATAGTAATAATAATAATGACAAACAAAAGTCCATCTCTCCAATTGGAATTATAAAGGGGACCTCTGCTCTGTAAACATACATGTAAGTATTTTCCTGTTTTCAGTTTGTACATTCTTTAAATTTGTTTTGGACCTAAGGCAGAGAACTGGAAACATGGTGGGAAAAAAAAAATCTTGTTGGTTTTTGACTTATGAATAATACAGTAAAAGGCATAATAAATAACAATGTTAATGAAGTATTATTAATATAAGTTAATAAACTATTAACTTTATTTATCCCACAGGGGAAACTATTAATAAGGGAATAAGCTGAACTATTAATATAAGACTATTAACTTTATTTATCCCACAGGGGAAACCATTAATAAGGGGAATAAGCTAATCTATTATTGTAATCAACTGTCATCCATACGTATTCATTTTAATCATTTTTATAATCATTTATATGATTTTACATGTGGCCTAAAATCCTGTCTATTATTTTGGTTTGTGAGATCGGAGATCGCACTGCGCACACATGCAAACATTCAGGAGGACACAAACTTGTGGTGAACCATGCCCCATGACTTTTATTAATAAAATAGCTTAAATACACACACTTCTCTCTCGCTCTCTCTCTCTCAATCGAATAATTAATTCAAGTATCTAAATGTTATAATTAATTAATTCAAATAAATGTGATCTTACAGCACTATTTAATCTCTGTCTGATCTAAAGCAGGCAGAATGCTGAGCTAACAAGCCGTAGCTTTGGGTCAGTATTGCCTTCATGTCATGCATTAAAAGTTTAAAGCCGTGTATTCGCTCTTTAGCAGCAGTTTTTACGGTAATATTTAAATGTCATTCTTGATGTACCCAAAATAGTACCACACAATAGACTTCAGCCATTTCTCTGGTGGAAATAAAGGATCGCTGTTTGGTTCCTCTGTCATAGCTAACCTAGTGTGTGTAGTAGCCTCTGTGTCTCTGATAAGCACAACATTTTAAGTTTAGCATTTCCTTTCATGCAACAGAAACACTCGGTGTAGCGGAGCCTTTATGATTAATTAACCGTGCCGTTTTAAAGCACTGTTAATCACGAAATTGGTTAATTGCTCCAATCCTATATAATACATTCAAAATATTTACACCAGAGCAGATATTCTTGAACAGAAGCTTAGTTACATTCATAAACACAAGCATGCTTTGTATGTACAGTTGGTGGACAACCAGAATGGGTATTAGCGCCGCGTGTACCGCCGCTGCAGGGCCATGGGGTTAACTGCAAGTCAGTCTCGTGTTAAAATCATTTGTGAAACTGACGCAAGGTGGCGCAAAGGGACGGATTGCAAACTGGTCTGTAAACGGAGATGAAAGGACGAAGTAAAACAACAATAACATTATAAAATAACATTGTAACATCCTTAAAAACCATTAGAAAAGTGAGTTAATTTCAGTGAGTTAATTTCAAGACGTGGGATAGTCTTAGGCTACAGTCTATGCATCAAAAATTAAAAGAAAGACCTTTACACAAAGGCTCTTACTGCATGCTATTGTTATTTAACAGTCATTACATATATACATATATATATATATATATATATATATATATATATATATATATATACACACACACACACACACACACGGATTAAAAGCTGAATGTTTTTTAATTTCGGTTTGTTCTTAATTTAAAAAAAATAAATAAATAAAAAATCCTTCAGGGTCCAAATGCAGAGCGAAATGAGAATGGTCCAACCTTACCTTATATTTTGCTTTAAATTATTATATATATATATATATATATATATATATTTTTTGAAAGAAGTCTCTTCTGCTCATCAAATATATACAGTACAGGTCAAAAGTTTGGAAACATTACTTTTTTTAATGTTTTTGAAAGAACTCTCTTCTGCTCATCAAGCCTGCATTTATTTGATCAAAAATACAGAAAAAAACAGTAATATTGTGAAATATTATTACAACTTAAAATAATAGTTTTCTATTTGAATATACTTAAAAAAAAAAAAAAAAATTTATTTCTGTGATGCAAAGCTGAATTTTCAGCATCATTACTCCAGGCTTCAGTGTCACATGTAACATCCACTCTATCACGATCATTTAGAAATCATTCTAATATTCTGATTTATTATGACTGTTGGAAACAGTTCTGCTGTCTAATATATTTGATGAATAAAATGTTAAAAAGAACTGCATTTATTCAAAATAAAAAAAATCTAATAATAATAATATATATTATTATAATAATATATATTAGACCATAAATTAGACCAAGATGGCGGCGCGTACACATCGCGAGGCTCAGCGTCTCTCCAGTTTTTGCAATTTTGCAGTATTTTTCCTGCTCATCTCGGGTCTGTTCGTACTGAACAGCTTTGCTTTAACATCATACACCCAACGGGAGCTTTTGGATATCTGTGAGGACTCTTCCAACAGTTTTATCACCAATCTTCGACTCATCCCTGAGATCGCCAGAACACCCGAGGCTCCGCACTCTACCCGGCCGGGTGGAAGTGCTCGCAGGCGGCGTCGAGATTGTAAACAAAGGCGGGGGAAGCGCGGAGGTCTAAGAGCTAAGCTAAAGCTAACACCGCTCCGGCTCTCTTTACCGAGCATTTTCCTCGCTAATGTGCGGTCACTGGTGAACAAAATGGATGAGTTACGACTTCGCATCACCCACAGTAAGAGAGTTTTGGACTGCAATGTCATGGTTTTCACAGAAACATGGCTACACAACGATGTACCCGATAATGCTATTGAGTCGCTGCACGCTCCGGGCAGATAGAAAAGCAGATGACGCCAGCAAGACAAGAGGTGGTGGATTGTGCATTTATGTTAACAAAGCTTGGTGTACGAACATTGTCATTGTTGGGAGACACTGCTCAGCTAACTTAGAGTTTCTCATGGTTAAATGTAGACCTTTTTATCTGCCGCGGGAGTTCACTTACACCATAATAACTGCAGTCTATATTCCACCGGATGCTAATGCCAAGCTTGCTTTGAACGAACTTCACGCAGCCATTAGTAAACAACAGACTGCTCACCCGGAGGCTGCTTTTATTGTCGCGGGTGATTTTAATCACTGCAAATTAAAGACAGTGCTCCCCAAATTCCATCAGCATGTTTCCTGCCACACCAGAGGAGACAAAACTTTGGATCATGTTTACACAAACATTGATGGAGCTTACACCGCGACCCCCCTCCCCCACCTCGGACAGTCTGATCACCTTTCTTTGTTTCTCACCCCCAAGTATTCACCCCTCATCAACCATGTGAAGCCATCAGTGAGAACCATCAAAGTGTGGCCATCTGGAGCAGACTCTTTACTTCAGGACAGGTTTCAACACACAGACTGGAGTATGTTTGCTTCTCAGGCTGCCTGTGGCTCTCACACGGACATTGATATCTATACCTCCTCTGTACTGACTTACATCAACACCACCACTGACAGAGTTACATCAGGAAAACAGATCACAACATACCCTAATCAGAAGCCATGGATGAACAAGGAGGTGCGAATTCTGCTGAAAGCCCGCAACACTGCCTTCAGGTCAGATGACGCGCAGACCTACAGTAAATCCAGGGCTAACCTGAAAAGGGGCATCAAAAAGGCCAAGTACTGCTACAAGCTGAAGGTAGAGGAACACTTTTCCAACTCTGACCCCCGACGCAAGTGGCAGGGCATCCAGGTCATCAGTGACTACAAGCCAAGCAACTCCACTCCAACGGTCACGGACGTCTCCTTCCTTAACGAGCTAAATGACTTTTATGCTCGCTTCAACAGCGACAGCAAGGAGACGGCCACCAAAACCACACACTCAGCAGACCACCAACCTCTCAAACTCACCTCCACAGATGTCCACACTGCATTGAGCCGGATCCACGCACTCAAGGCTGCCGGCCCGGACGGCATTCCTGGACGTGTGCTTAGAGCATGTGCAGAGCAGATTACAGGGGTCTTCACAGACATTTTCAACCTCTCCCTCACCCAATCAACTGTGCCAACATTTTTTAAGTCCACATCCATTGTGCCAGTACTGAAACACTCCTCCCCGATGTGCTTAAATGACTACCGCCCTGTAGCACTCACACCCATCATTATGAAGTGCTTTGAGCGATTGGTCCTAGCACACCTCAAAGACTGCCTCCCACCCACACTGGACCCACATCAATTTGCCTACCGCAGAAACAGGAGCACAGAGGATGCAGTATGCACAGTGCTGCACTCTGCACTCACACACCTGGACAATAACAACACATATGTATGGATGTTGTTTGTTGACTTCAGTTCAGCATTTAACACCGTCATTCCCTCCAAGCTGACCACAAAACTTGGAGACCTGGACATTAACACCTCCCTCTACAACTGGATCATTGACTTTCTGACCAGCAGACCTCAGCATGTTAGGTCAGGCCACACCTGCTCCACCACCATCACACTTAACACCGGCGTACCACAGGGCTGTGTGCTGAGCCCGTTCCTCTACTCCCTCTACACCCAAGACTGCAAGCCTGTGCATGGATCCAATTCCATACTAAAGTTTGCAGATGACACCATGGTGATTGGCCTCATCAGTGACAACGATGAGACTGCCTACAGGGAAGAGGTACAGCACCTGGCCACATGGTGCGCTGACAATAACCTGCTCCTTAACACCAGTAAGACAAAGGAGCTCATTGTGGACTTCAGGAAGAAGAAAGGAAGCATGCATGACCCCATCCACATTAACGGGATGGTTGTTGAACGTGTCTCCAGCTTCAAGTTCCTGGGAACCACCATCACGGAGGACCTGTCCTGGACCACAAACACCTCCAGCCTGGTCAAGAAGGCTCACCAACGCCTCTTCTTCCTCAGAACACTGAAGAAGAACCAGCTGTCTTCAGCCATAGTGGTGAACTTTTACCGGTGTGCGATCGAGAGCATCCTGAACAGTTGCATCACAGTCTGGTATGGGAACTGCTCGGTGGCTGACCGCAAAGCACTGCAGAGGGTGGTGAAAACTGCCCAACGCATCACAGGGACACCACTTCCTGCTATTGAGGAGATCCAGAGGAAACGCTGTCTACGTCGAGCTCGCAGCATTCTTAAGGACTCCTCTCACCCTGACCATGGACTGTTTAACCTCCTGCCCTCCGGGAGGCGCTTCAGGAGCCTCCGGACAAGGACCAGCAGATCCAGGAACAGCTTTTTCCCTACAGCTGTCTCCTTACTGAACTCTGCCCTCTGACACCCCCCCACACCATACGCACAGACTCCTCCCCCACTTCATCACTACATCTGACTGATTTATTTATTTATTTATTTACAACAAGCAAAAACAGCAAACTTGCTATTACTTGCACTACTGTCTGTTCATCCAGGAACACTGAATAACCCATTTGCACACTGAAATATTTTCTATGCACTTTACTTCCATTGCAATAGTGTAAATTGTTCATATGTTCATAGTTCTGCCTATAGTGTACATACACTTCACATATTTCATCTGTATAGTATGTTCATAGTACACCTATCTGTATATCATGCTGATAGTATTTAAAATCTGTAAATTTTGTCCATAATACTTATCTGTATAGTTATTGTACATATTGTAGACCTTGTATATTCTGTACTTACTGCTTATTGCACTTCTGGTTAGATGCTAACTGCATTTCGTTGCCTTGTACCTTACATGTGCAGTGACAATAAAGTTGAATCTAATCTAATCTAATCTAATCTAATAATATATTTTCTTTACTATCACTTTTTATCAATTTAACACATCCTTGCCGAATAAAAGTATTGATTTTATTTAAAAAAAAAGAAAGAAAAAAAAATACTGACCCCAAATTAAATGACCAGTAGTGTATATTATTACAAAATATTTATATTTTAAAAACATAGCTTCTTTTTTTTTTTTTTTTTTTTTACTTTTTATTCATCAAAGTATCCTAAAAAAGTATCACATGTATGGAGCTAGAAGAGTCTCAATAAAGATAAATGTACACACTACATTCACATATGCACACACAGGATTCATAAATACACACACAAGATACACAAAAGCGCACAAAATTCACAAATGCACACACAAAATTTAAATAGCACAGAAGATTCACAAATGCATACAAAATTCATAAATGCACACAAAATTCATAAATACACGCACAATTCAGAAATGCAAACAACATTTACAAATGCACTCAAGATTCAGAAATGCACAGGACAAGATTCAGAAATGTATTTCTGATGCACACACAAATATATCTTGATTTACAAACTGCTTGCGGTCTGTGAACTTCACTACATTTGTGTGTGAATTTTGAGACTCCCCTGACTTGGCCCGACACACAAATGCCTTTTTTAAACAGGGAATGATCTGCAACCAATCAGATATCTCCCTTGTTTTAGCCAATCACAAGAACGCACCCCACGTGGGGGATAAGCCAATCACATGAACGCGTTCACACAGCGCGATATGCAGGTGGCGCGGGCGCGAGCTGGCGCGGTGGAGTTCTGTCTTTTAGTTGGCTGAGACCTCAACATGGCTTCTGGCAACGACAGGGGAGCGGTAAGTATAACTTAAAGTGTTTAGCTAGTTATCTCCTTGTTATGAGACGTTGTTTAATTGTTAATGTTAACCGGTTTAATTGTGCAACTATCAACATAAGCTAGCGAGCTAGGCTAGCGCGTCTGCATGCTAATAGGGTCAGGCTAGTATCTTTCCATAAAGTTGAAATTCATGTGAATTAAGTGACTGTTTGACAGGGTCTGTCGCCCCAAGCCGAGGTAGCAGCTCGGGCTTTTGTGCAGTTATTGGCCCGGGAGCTGTCCTCGGCCCCAATTTTGCGTTGTAACGTTAACTTATGTGAAACCAGCATAAGACGAAGCTGAAGTTGGCCTCCAATTCACAGCTTCTGATATTGCATTTAAGGGGAAAGTTAAGAAAAAGTTTACAGACAGCAAGTGAATAAAATTTAAATATCTATTTCTCTCTATCCCTTAGGAATCACTGAAGCGTGAAATCCTTCAGAGATTGCATGACCGACTGCTACACATCTTGGAGAGGCAGCCTCTTGACATGGAAGGGTTACATTTTGTTTGCCATCAGAATTTAGTTTTATTAAGTGCTCTGGATGACGCAGTGAATGTAGGAGAAGAATTACTGTCTGCACTTACAAATTTAAGTACTGTTATCCAACAGGAGATGGAGAATGAGCAGACATTTATAACACTGGACTTGCAGAAGGGCTTTCGTGGACGTCCACGATTGACGACGTCAGTAGAAACCCTCACACATCTTCTAGAACTTGGACTGCCATCAAAATGCATCGCTAGACTCCTCGGTGTGTCGAGAGCTACGCTTTTTAGGCGGATGGCTGAAAATAATCTATATATATCTGCCTCATACAGTGGCTGCAGTGATGATGAATTGGAGTCATTGATCACAGGAATTAAGAGCACAATGCCAGATGCTGGATGCAGAGTAGTCAAAGGTGCTCTACTTGCACAGGGACACAGAGTGCAATGGGACAGAGTGTATGCATCCATGCATCGCGTGGACAGTGTAGGTGTGCTTTCCAGGATGACTCGTCTGAGATGTGTGGTGAGGAGGACATACACGGTGCCTTACCCAAAGTACATGGTGCACATTGACACCAATCACAAGCTCATCAGGTATGCATCATCTGTTTAGTTCGTTTTTGTTTCTAGTTGTGTATCTGGCATTGTGTATATTGTATTACATCAACCAGAGTAATAGATTACAGTGAAGTGAACGTCACTGAATTAGAGTGCCATGAACTGATTTTATTCTGCTTACATTCCCAGAGATATTGTATTGTAAGACATAGGCTGATGGAGATGTTATTTAGTGTGTTTTGGACTTACTACGTGTCTGATTTATTAACCTAGGTACAACTTTGTTATCTTTGGGGGAATAGATGGCTATTCAAGAAAGGTAAGAATTTTACCTGTCAAGGACAAAGAACTGCAAAATGTTACTGGTAGACCCCATTTTAAGCATGGAAGAAGTTTTCTTCTCATATGTTTCAGTTTATTTTCTGTACAAACAGGTGGTGTTCCTTAGAAACAAATATATTTGACTTCTATGGTTTTCTGTCATCCAGCAGTGTAGCCTACCCCTAGGGTCATTCCATACCAACTCAGCTGGAACCTCCTAATTCATGTCATAGATTTTCACAGTAATTTGAAAAAGTCAGAATCAGCCGGTCTTTGCAAACTCCTATAGCCCTACTCCAAATACTGATTAATTTATCCATTTTAAAGTGGGGTCTTCTGATCCTGATTCTTTGTATGTGTATGCCAAGGCTAACCAGTTGCTTATTTTTTAGATTTGCCCTGAACATCCAAGAGACCATTAGGATAATTTGCAACATGAATTATGCATGTATTTTTTAAATGTGAAAACGAGTGGAGAGACTAATCTTTACAAATTAAAGATTGTTTGTTTGCATTAGGCTATTTACATGAATGCATGTAGCAAATGTCCTTATGGTCTCTTGGATGTTCATGACAAATAAAAAAATAAGCAACTGGTTAGCCTTGGCATACACAGCATATTCCTGAGTCCCATTGATTCTAATAGACTTTTCACTTGAATGGTTTTAGGAAAGTCAATTACATGAACTTGGCTTTGCAAAGTCGTATTGAACCTATTACGTATTATTCAATGCTAACTTTGAGGGTTGACTTTTAACCTTTAACAATTTTCCTGTCAAGTTTACATCTGTCCCATTCAGCGAACTATTCCTCATGCCAATGCAGTTTTATCAGTGTTGAACTCTTTATTATGAACTGAACTAAAATTAACTGTTTTGATTTCTTATGTCAAGAGATCCCGTTGTAAATTGAATGATTCAATAGTTCTTACTGTTCCACCTGTCATTTAGACATTGTTTATACCCCTTCAGAACTTTGTCAGCTGACTTATTTTACAGGGGAAAATAAATTCTTGACAGTATTGATGTATTATTCTATTTGTTCCTGTATGTGTAGATAATGTACCTTAAGGTAGCAGACAACAACCGATCTGATACCCACCTGGCATTCTTCAATGAAGCTGTGAATGAGCATGGGTTTCCTCTGAGGTAGTGATGTTATTTTATTGTAATTATTATTGTTATTGTGTAAATTTGATGCTTCCCTCAAACGGCTCCATCAGATAAAAAAAACCACTCAAACTTATTATTGCAGATGTAGTAGTGCTTTGCAGTTGGTTCAAAGTAGCATAGTCTGAACACATGCTTGGACCTACAAGTGGACATAATCAGCATCACAAACCCCTCAAGGTCACTAAATTGCATCTGAAACTTGTATAAGCTCATTAGCACATCTATGTACAATTGTTAAAGATGATATTACAGAATTCTCAATGGTCTTGCTCTTTCACATGACATGGGCTACTTTTAAATTGTTGTCTCTGACATGAATCAACTACAGTATGTTGTAACCTCACATATACTTACTTAGAGTTATATACACAAACATACTTAGAGTTGACTGAACTAATTCTGATCAGCTGTTCTGAAACTCGGAGTTTCACATATCAGGCTCAGTTTTTTTTTAAGCCTGCTTTCTGAAACAGGGCCCAGTATTCTTGCTTGTTTACCGGTTTAGGGAAAAAAAACAATTGAAGTGACTTGTATTTCTCATTATACGTTGTGAGCACCTACAGATCAATTATACTACATACAGTACATAGACCTGTCAGACCATATTTTATTACAATATTATGCTTGTTTTATTTTCAGAGTGAGAGGAGATCATGGAGGAGAAAATGTGGGGATAGCGGAATTAATGTTCTCAGTTCGTGGAACTGACATTAACAGCTTCATTGCGGGGAAAAGCGTACACAATCAGCGGTGAGTTAAACTTAATTTTGGAAGCCTAAAGGTAGTATTTATTAAGATGCCTACCATAAGCAATTGTAAGAACAGACAATATCCTCACCAAAAAAATCTACTGGCCATGATGGCAAACATAAAAAATAAAAAAACTCTTAGAATTTAATTTATAGTATTAACTCCCATGTCAGTTGATTTCTATTAAATGTATACAATAATCAATTTGAAACATGGCCATTTATTCAATGGCTGGGGAAAAGTTAAGTTATTCAAAGGATCTTAAAGGACACGTTAGGAAAAATGTATTTTCCACTTTTTTTTTTTTCTTGTTTTTTAAATACAGGATTGAGCGCCTCTGGCGTGATTTGTTCATGAGTGTTACAGGAGTGTATTACAATATCCTGCACTCTCTTGAGGACGAACACCTACTTGACATCAGCAACGTCCTACACATATTCTGCTGCCACTATGTTTTCCTACCACGCATTCAGGCAAGCCTAGATGTTTTCAGTGATGCATGGGACAACCATCCCATCAGGACGGAGCAGAACCTGACACCAAATCAGTTGTGGCAGGTGGGCCAGGCCCTTAACCCCGTTGCAGATCCTGATTCTGAGGTAAATAATGCATTAGTAATGTTGATCCTAAATCAATTAAAAAGCCAAATGCCAAAAAATGAAGGTTTTTCTGACTCTTGACCCTTATTAATTGAAGTCCCTTTCTTGGGATTCAAAAAGCCATGGCTTGGTGCAAGCAAGAATAGAATTGTTTGTGTGTACCTCTAGTGAAGTGACAAGAATCTGAGCATAGCCAGGGCCCTGTTTCAGAAAGCAGGCTTAACAAACTGAGCTTATCCCTGAGCTCTGATTTCATTTCGTGTTTAATGAAATTATGTTAAACACATTCAGACTATCAGGCGATAATAATGGAAAAACTCTCTTTTAAACTACATTTCTTTGTTTCAGCTGCACCATCCTCAGCTCCAGTCATCTTCACTCAGAAATATTCACATCATAGCCTATCCAACATAACTACCATATAGATGTTCCAATCAGTGCAACTACCATATGAAAGATTTGTTCATTGATTGGTTTTATACAGATTAGTTTAGCGATTAGGCTACTACAGTAGGCCTAATGTAGTTTACAGTAAGTGTTTCAGTGCAACTGTTGCCAACCTGACAGCTGCCTTAATGTCCACATAGTCAGAGTGTTATAAAGGACAGTGTAGCCTATAGATTTTATTCTGTGCTGAAGAGAAATCCACGATGTCCGGAGATTCTCTCCGTCATCGATGACAGATTAATCGTTTAATCATAAAGCGGTCATGTTCAAGATCATGTTTGGGTAAAAAAAAAAAAAAACTATCTAACCGGGATTTCAAAGGTTTCTAAAGATGTAAATGCGTTCAGATATGTGCTTTGATAGCGACATTATGAATGAGGAAAACTCGGTGTTTGTTCACAGCGTAAGTTGCGAGGGTTACTGATCTAGAGTTTATCTGATCTCGTTCTCTGAAACTGAAAACCCAGAGTTTCCACTAATCTCAGGCTGAACATACTCAGTTTTCACTAAACCCACTTTCTGAAACAGGGTCCAGGTCTTTTCTTGGTCTTGAATATGTAATTACCTTCACATTTTAAAACAATCAATGATTCATTTATTTACATAAAATAGAATCCATTTTTCTATATTGTCTGAAATGATTACCTGTTTTGTAATAAGTAGTGATATGGGCACAGTGCACAAGTGTAAATTTGTTCAATAACATTTAATATGCCTAATTTTTATACACACGTCTTTGTCAGGGAATACCCATCCCAGAGATTCAATGGGAGGAGAGTGGCTACACAAATGAGCCTCATACCGGGGTCAATATCCCTGAACTGGACAGTCCTCTTTTGGATCTTGAAATGATAGCACTGCAAGACAACATGGATCCATTGCAGCAATCGGACTGTTTCGGGGCGGATATATACCTCAACACTGTCCAATACGTTGAGAACTTAATTGAGGCAAGATAAGAGCTTGTGGCTCTCTTGCCACTTTCCAGTGGCTTCGACCAAAAACTTAACAGAAACTACTTTAGAACATTTCAAATGATATTTTGATTGTGCCTTATGCTAGGAGCCCATGATCCTCAAAACTAATTGACACTATGAATACAGTAAGTTAGTATGAATTTTATAAATAAGTTTGTGTCTGGGCATTTTATTTTGAAAAGGAAAAAAAATCCACCCCTAGTTTCCTCTCTACAGTGGCCATTGGATGTTTTGGAAAAGCAAGCCTCATCCTTAGCTAGTTTGACTGAAAGCCTAAGTCACATTTGGTGCTGCATCCTGGGAAACAACATGGTCCACAAAGACTTTGGTCCACACGGTCTATGGAGGACATTGCAAAGGATTTCCAGGACTTAACAGTTCAGCTCAGTCAGCAGAAAATTCCATAGGAAAAGCCTTTTCAGACAAATGATTATTGGAATTTGTTTAATAGACAATCAATTCCATTTCAAAAGAGGGACTGAGTGCAAGAAGTTGATGACATTTGCACCTACACAAGTCCAAGGCCAGAACTTACAGAACTGAGGGCCATCATCAAGTCCTGGTGAAAAATCTTGTAGGTCTGGTAGTGGCTGGGGAGCTTCAACTTGAAGAAGCAGGTGTGAGCCACTGGATAAGTTGAGGTCACAACCTCAACATGGAGTTTTCTTGTTGGCAGTTCCCACCCCACCCAAAACTTCATCAGGTCACGCAGCACATCTGCTGACGCTACGGAAGAGAAAATTGTACTTGTGACCCCTCAAAACTTTACATTGGAGTAGATCTTTTAAAAAATATGAAGTAACGATTCTCTCATAAGATTCTTATCTTTTCAACAAATCCAGTTATGGCACTCTTAGACACTCAAGTAAAGATAACACATAAGCAATGCTTGCTGTTTAGACCGGCTTTAAAACAGATGACAAATAATAATGTGCTAAACTTCAAAATATCACAGTGCTGAACTTAAACAGTACAAACTTTACAAAAGTAAAATCCCTGTAGTCTCTTTTCCTCCTAGTTTAGAACATCAAAAGTATTACTTTAACCCTCTGGAGTCTAAGGGTATTTTTGGGGCCTGGAGAAGTTTTGTCATGCCCTGACATTTGTGCTTTTTTCAGTTTCTTATAAATATCTAAATGGCTAAAGTCTAATCTCACTGTAATCAGCACAAACTGGGCTATAATAATATGTGAGCAGCATGTATGTACATGATTGTGTTTTTGAGAAAAAAAAATGTTATGCGTGGTTAGTGAAAAACTAAAAATGTTAAATCACTTGAAAAAGGCAATAAAACACATACAGAAAATTGGTTCCCAGAAATTTTGAGAACTGGAGCTTGTAGCCTAGAATTTTTTTTTTCTAAATGATGTGAAAATCATCTTGTTTACTCACTTACAGAAAACAATATATTGATTTAAATTTTCTAAGACACTTTTTGTTGGTAAAAGTCATATGCGAGTAGGCGTCAACTATCATGAATTCACACCTGAGAAGACAAAGGCCTGCATAATGAGCTGCATAATGAGCCATTCAGTCCGCTGTGTCACTGAGAGGGATGAGTTACAAGAAAGAATGTGAGGACAAAATAAATCTATATAATTTTATGTTTGTAGTTTATTTAGAATATATTTAATTATCCCACAACATAATTTAATATTCACTTGTGAGTGCAGTTAAACAGTTTATAAGGAAAAATCAAAGCTGACTTTCAAACTGAATTTTTTGCATCATTACTCCAGTCACACAATCCTTCAGAAATCCTTTTAACAATCTTATTTTCTACAAAAAAACATTTATTGTTATTATCATCATCATCATTATTATTATTATTATTATTATTATTATTATTAATGTTGAAAAGAGCTGAGAATATTTTTTTTTAGGTTTTTTTAGGGGGGATAAATTGAAAGAACAGCAATGATTGTTACATTTGTTACAGTTACATTTATTGTTACATTTATATTATTTACATCAAGCTTTTGAATGGTATAGTGGTGTATATATGTTATTGAAACTTCATAATATTTCACTTGATTATACATTTAGTCAGGAATTATAGTTTGGAAAAAGTCTTTGGAAAAAGTCTAACTAGTAAAATGTTTACACGTTATGTGAAAACTAGTACAAGTATATAAATAAATAAGAGACTTACTCATGTTTATAATCTCTGCTGAATAAAGTGCTTCATTCTTTTTTTCTGAGGAAATCCAAATCTCAAATCCTCAACCACATCACATCTTTTTGGGGTGAATTATGTCTTATTCCTCTCATCGCGAAGCAAACAGTAAAATAATAAAAACTTGAAGAACAGTCTCGCTGCGTTGTTTTCTGTTCTGTGGGCGTATTCAAAAGCCGCGCGCTTCAGTGAAACATTTGAATCTCAAAAGCGCGCTCGGCGCGGGGGCGCGGTGCCGGCGCTGTGGTGGGGCATTCGAGGGCCGTGCCCCCCCTAGCGGTCATTTTTTTCATATGGATTACTTTATCACAGAATATTTGTTTTCAGCAGCACTTGTTTAGTTTAAAAGTAGACATGTCAGGCTTTCTATAGATATCTCTCTCATGTCTCTTCGTTGAGTATTCACTGAGTTACAGTTCATTTTAATGACGCATTTGTATCTGA
Organism: Cyprinus carpio; assembly: GCF_018340385.1. Taxonomy (NCBI): domain Eukaryota; kingdom Metazoa; phylum Chordata; class Actinopteri; order Cypriniformes; family Cyprinidae; genus Cyprinus; species Cyprinus carpio. The sequence goes on along the minus strand of NW_024879398.1, from coordinate 103,511 downwards.
AGATCAGCGCAGACAAAGGCTGCAGACAGCACTCCTTGTTTGTTATCTTTATTTTATAAGTGCACAAAGTTTTGTTGTTATTATGTCTGTATACAAAAAAAAAGTAGACCCTTTACAGATTCGATTGATGTATTGCACTTATCTGTACGATCAAAACTGAAAGTGTAATTTAAGTTCTTTTCGGGGTTATCAGGAGAAAATACCCCAAAACGCGTATACGCGTTAATCGACTCCAGAGGGTTAAAATGCTGCTTTAAATACTGTGGAATGTAAACAAAGTATGAAGTTTAATTTAGCAATTGTATGTGCATTTGTGTTTCATTTTATCTCAGTGTGAGCTGGGCTTTACCGTTTCTGTCAAACATTCACATTTATGTCTTCTTTCCCTGTGTTGTTGTAAAGCACACAGCAGAGGACAGAAAGGAGGAGGGAGAGAAACATGACCATTTGACAATAAAACAGTAAACCAGCTCACACTGAGATGAAATGAAACACAAATGCACATAAAACGTGGTAAATATGAAGAACCACTTTATTATTGTAGCAACTGGGATTGTTATGAGGAAACAATTATGTGTGAATTAAGATGAGAATGAAAAATAAGGAAATAAAAACCATTTACAGTATTACCTTCCTCTATGAATTTTCTCAAAAATCCAGTGACAAGACTGATTTTCTCCAATGGAACAGTGTCGTCCTCATCCTCGTCGCTGTCAACGTTGGGTTGTGGCCAGGTAATGCTCTGGATCACGGTCTACAATGGATCAAATATAAACATATTTCATGTCAGGATTGAAACTTTTATTAAATGTTGCAAAGTGATCTCAAAATTGTAGTGATCTTTTTATGAATGAACAATCTATTTATGTCACGTAAGTAACACAACTTTAACATGACTAAAATAAACCATTCATTTTAGATGTACACACCCCTGTGACACCAAACAAAACTACACACAGTCTTTGCAAAAATAAAATCATTAATGGCTAAAATTGGCTGGATGTCGAGTCGGCCAAGTTCTACAGATATTTCTCATGCTAGATATCTGGCTGTTGTCGGGGGACCGTTTTGATGAGTTGAGTAGTTCACACATAACGACTGGCGACCGCCGATCAATCACTGATTTACTCCCGATCACAGCCTGACAGTCGCCGAGCAGCAAATCGGGCTAAAAATCATGTAGTGTGAATCCTGTTTACCTGTGGGTTAAGCTCCTCAGTTGACTCCCTTGGGAAAATTAAGGGGTGGACATCTGGCCTATCTGAAAGAAGTGGCCAGATTCCTCTTTGTTTAAGGCCTTTCCGTATTTGTTTAATTGGCTGTTTAACACGGTGAAGTACCTGCAGACAGAATTGACAGGACAGAAGGTAACATTTACACTATTTTATAGGAAAGAGACCGTAGGCACAGATGTAACATGAGTTATACGGCCAACCTCCAATATAAATACTAAGAAAGTAATTTATAAAAATAATTACTGCATGTGAAAGCAATTCCTGGAACAGCCAGACACGATTGGTGGAGTTTGGAAATGGAAGATCCCAGGACAGGCAAAGATCAGTCACTTTGGTGTTTTCTTCTGCAGTAAGTTCAGCATTCTTCAGCAAAAGCAGGTACACATTCACAAAAGGTAAAAGAATTTAATAACATGAAAAGTTGTCACCAGGCAATCCACAAAAAGGCAAAAAAAAAAAACTAACATTTGGAGTAAATAACAAACACCAAAAGCTTTGGAAATCACAGATTACAAAATGTCTTGGCACAGACACGTGTGTGACATAAACAAAAATGTAGTAATTCGTACAAAATGTGCAATGTGTAACCAAGTTACTCACCAAACCAATTGTTTCACGAAGATCAATATCAGGACAGTCCTCCAGCGTCAGAGCTGATGCTACAGTGTCCATGCTCTCACCAGTCAATAGGGTCACCACAGGCAAACTGAGTCCAGAGAAGCTGGACCCACCATGCAGGAAAGAATGGCCGATCATACGACCTGCCATCTCAAATAGGTTGCTTTCCCGCAGGACAGCAGCTGCAGAGGGAACCCGATGTTCTTTTTCCCCCTCAAAAAGGGTTGTAGGAGCAGCAGAGCCTTAATAAAAATTTTTAAAAAAGGCCAAGAAACATTGAGCATTACGTTTAAAAACATGCTTGATCACAGTTAAACCCAAATGTGTCTTTGGAGGTTCATTTAGATTAAGTTATAAGTAGAGTTTACAAGTCAATACCATTCCCTCATTTGATGACAGTGTCCAATGAATAGACTACAAAAGTTTTAACATGAAAACATAGATGACACACACACACACTCATATATACAAACCTACATTTATCCTGAAGCCAGTTTTCAAGTTCTGCATGGCCATTGACAAAGCATGTCTGTTGACACCATCACCCACTGCTGCATCTCCGGGGGAAAATAATATTTGAGATGAAAAGGACAATCGACCAGATTATGTCAAGTAAACAGAGCATGGCTATTGTACTAAAATTTTCTGAGTTCTACAACAATAAATACAGGAGGGTTAAGGGACATGGACTCAAATCAATTCAGTGAATAACTACCTATAATGGAAAAAGTTACACGCTTTATTAATACCTCTCAGCCTGCACTTGAATGGAGCTGCCCAGTTCACATTCTGCTTATAGAATGAAATGAAAGCACTGTCCTGTTCTTCTTCTGCATCAAACATGTCGAGTGATAAAGAGAGGCGTGGACTTTCAGAGTAACGGTTCAGTAAATCTTCTCTGAACAACTGGCATGCTTTTTGGGGGTCGACTTCAGTGGCCCAGGTTGAAGCTGTAATTTACCACAAAAAAGTTGTTGATGCAAAGGGCCTTCTAAATGATATACTAATATCAACTTATTTCCAAAGCAAGAATAACTTTGTTTCAGCAGTGACATTTTGAAATCCCCGCAGGTTAATGTAATATGTCATGGGGAAGTACTTGAAATCAGTATTCCTTTTTTAAATCACTTGACAAAAGTTATTTTGACAACATTATTTTCAACAATGCAACACTATAGCAGAAATTGTGCATAAATTACCTGCTGACGATTGTGGAACTGAGGGTCCTGGCAATTCTTCTCCCCTTGAGGGTCCTGGGAATTCTTCTCCCCTTGGGGGACTGGCTGCTACGCTGGGTTGAGCACAGTTCATCTTAGAACAGACCAAATAAATTATAATAAAAAACAATGCTTGGAAGAATGGGAAACAGCCAAATCATGAGTGGCGATTATTTTAATAATTTACCATCTAGTTGGTCAGTGGTGCCAAATGTTTATATTAAAATTAAGACATGGAGTTAATTTACAAAACTAGGTTAACTAAATGTGCTACAGAATTAATATGAATAAAAAATTTGGTAAACCAGTAGCTCCAGAAACACTTCAACACATGTCATGTTTCTTCTTTTCCCCCCCCATTTATGCAGAAAGGTGTTTCTCTGATAATTCTTAACGTAATACTCTAATGAAATGACAATCTTTACACATGTCCTTCCTCATACTTAGAACATTCTGATAATGTCTGACTATCAGTTACCTGAATCTATCAGACATAAACTGCCTACCTGTCACCACATGTGCTTGCATGAAATGGGAGAACATCAGCTGGGTACGATGCAAGACAGATTGGGCAGACCTGCAAAAAAAAGTCATTACTTTTCATACATGAAATTATTATAAGAATAGTGTCATGTTTTCGTAAGTGTCACTAGCAACAGGAAATATGATATGTGTCAGAGTAAAAAAAATAAATTCAGTTTGAGATATGCCCAATCTATTTATATATCTGCAAGCATTAAATTTATCTGTACAAAACTTCTGCTTGCTTACTTTATGCGATGAATAAAATAATAATGCTTTCTTACTAAATTCCAAAGCAACAGAAAAGACAACATCTATTACCGCCAAGGATTCATCCATGCCTATGGTAGATGGGACTGGCTGCTCAAGAACTGAACAATCTTCATCAAGACATGTCCCAGATTCACTCTCCTAAATAAATAAAATAAATTTATAAAATATATAATAAACAAATACCCAAAACTAATAAAAAAAGAGAAATGAGAGACATGTTGTAATACAGCTTACAGTCAATGTGCCATTGCATCCCTCCACATGCAACGGCAACAGCTGCAAAGGCATTTGACTGCCACATGTAATGCATTTTGACTGTGGCATCTTGGCGAACTCTACTGAATTATAGGAAAGTGGTTCAGTAGAAAGCTTCTCCTGTAGTGGAACTACAAATACTATGTTTTCCCATTGTTAGATGCTGATTTAAGAAGCGTTGTGGAGTAACCCTCAGCGTCAGTTGGAATTATGGACAGCTTGCGACGTCCACTACCACCTGTTTTAAAATGGAAAATAGTCAGAGTCCTTTAAAACCTTGCAGTCTCACAATCATTAAAAGTTGGATTTTGTCAGGCAAACAAGTCATAGTACTGTCCTCTACAACATGAATAGTGGTGTGAATGGTAATTCATCGCCGGACATCACATGACATATCTGAGGTTTTGAATTGCAAAAACATTAACTATATTTTTTGTAAATGGAGATTTAGAAAAATTCTACCTGTAGACTTGAAAAACATCCAACCTCCTTGTAAGGTCTTTAGTTTAGGATATTCCTCCTCAAGTAGAGCTACAATCTTTAAAAAAAAAAAAAATGAAATTATTCACTATTCTGCAAATGATTAACATTTTTAATCATTACCCATTTGACAATATGATTACCTCATCATGTTTCAAGTGGTCTGGTATACTTAACATCCTCTTTCCAAGGCCAGCATGGGCAAGTTCTAGCTCTTCTGAGCCCTTTGGTGTGAACTGACTGGGTTCCGAAAGGACATACATGAAAGTCTGTCCTTTTTACAATGCAAGGGGCAGGGGTCGAGAATCGTCGTTTTCCTCTTGGCTGATCAGTATTAAACATACTCGGGAACTGCCTGATGTGGGAAAGACAAAAAGATTTGCAGGGAAACCAGATATTTTTTGTTTCATTTACCTACTTTTCAATAATTTAAACAATGTCTCAATAAAAAGTATAAAATACACTAACACTATTCATTACTGTTCCAGACACCAATATTAAATGTGTCAGAAGAATATTACTCACTGTCAGTAAAGTGAACATGTGTCACTTAATAGACAATACATGATGCTTTTATCTATGTACCAAAAAACTTTGGTGGACTGAATAATCTTTTCTTAAGCATCAAATGTCATTTTTTATGTGAATTTCTGCTTTAGCAACATTCTTCACCTAAACATTCATGCCAGTTAAGCACCCCCCAACCCCCAAAAAGACTTAGAACAATAAGTTAAATGTATCACCTTCTCATAGCCTGTCTCACCCTAGCATCGCTAACCGGCAGAGGAGCAGCACTGCCTCCAGCCCTGACTGCTGTACTCTCTCTCGGTGCGTTTTGGGCCGAGGACAGCTCCCGGCCAATAACTGCACAAAAGCCCGAGCTGCTACCACGGCTTGGGGCGACAGACCCTGTCAAACAGTCACTTAATTCACAAGAATTTCAACTTTATGGAAAGATACTAGCCTGACCCTATTAGCATGCAGACGCGCTAACCTAGCTCGCCAGCTTATGTTGATAGTTGCACAATTAAACAGGTTAACATTAACAATTAAACAACATATCATAACAAGGAGATAACTAGCTAAACACTTATACTTTTATACTTACTGCACCCCTGTCGTTGCCAGAAGCGAGGTCTCAACCAACTGACAGACAGAACTCCACCGCGCTAGCTCGCGCTCGCGCCCGCACCACTTGCATATCGCGCTGTGTGAACGCGTTCATGTGATTGGCTTATCCCCCACGTGGGGTGCGTTCTTGTGATTGGCTAAAACAAGGGCGATATCTGATTGGTTGCAGATCATTCCCTGTTTAAAAAAAGGCATTTGTGTGTCGAGCCAAGTCAGGGGAGTCTCAAAATTCACACACAAATGCAGTGAAGTTCACAGACCGCAAGCAGTTTGTAAATCAAGATATATTTGTGTGTGCATCAGAAATACATTTCTGAATCTTGTCCTGTGCATTTCTGAATCTTGAGTGGATTTGTAAATGTTGTTTGCATTTCTGAATTGTGTGTGTATTTATGAATTTTGTGTGCATTTCTGAATCTTCTTTGCTTTATAAATTTTGTGTGTGCATTTGTGAATTTTGTGCGCATTTGTGTATCCTGTGTGTGTATTTATGAATCATGTGTGTGCATGTATGAATCCTGTGTGTGCATATGTGTCTGCCCCTGGGACTTTGAATATGTTAAATAAAAAATAAAATATAAATCCATGTTCTGAAAAAAATATTAAGCAGCAGAACTGTTTCCAACTTTGATAATGAATCATCATATTAGAATGATTTCTAAAGGATCATCTGATAATGATCCTAAAAATTCAGCTTTTCATCACAGAAATAAATGATAATTTAAAGTATAATAAATTTAAAAACCAATTATTTTAAATTGTAATAATATATCACAATATTATATTTTTTTTCTGTATTTTTGATCAAATAAATGCAGGCTTGATGAGCAGAAGAAACTTCTTTCAAAAACATTAAAAATAGTAATGTTTCCAAACTTTTGACCTGTACTGTATATATACATATATATAATTATTATTTTATTTTTTTTATAGCTAAGCCTATATTATTATTATGAAAGTGAAAGTGAAGTGACATACAGCCAAGTACGGTGACCCATACTCAGAATTCGTGCTCTGCATTTAACCCATCCAAATTGCACACACACAGCAGTGAACACACACCCGGAGCAGTGGGCAGCCATTTATGCTGCGGCACCCGGGGAACAGTTGGGAGTTGGGTGCCTTGCTCAAGGGCACCTCAGTCGTGGTATTGCTGGCCCGAGACTCAAACTCAAACTCTCTAACCACTAGGCCACGACTTCCCTGTAATATACTGCAATTATATTTATCCATTAGAATTATATATATTTAATTCTTGTTCTGTTCTGACAGTTAAAGTTAAAGGATTTGTTGTAAAGTGAGGGGAACTAAAAATATCCTGTTGGTACATTATAACATTATTAGGCCTGCCGTTATTATTTCTGAATTTAATAAAATGCGATTTATACATGACTTAGCCTGTATTTTTAATATTTTCCCCTCAAAAACTAGATTTGTTCTTAGCGTGTTTTAAAAAAAAGCATGCAACAAACCAAAATAGGCGATTAATCGGTTAAAAATGTGTTACTGTGGGGTTAACAAATTTACATTATAGTATACTTAGCAACAGAGTCTGGGCCTAATGTAGGCTATGTGGTTAACTATTGACAAGTTTCATGTATGTTTTTATCCAGTTTTTTTTCCCATTGCATCTGAAAAGTACTTCTTTTTTTTCATTGCATCTAAAAGGACCACCCCCCCCCCACCCAAAAAAAAAAAAAAAAAAAAAAAACCTTTTGCATGCACATTTACTTTGTGCACTCTGGCGCAGAACCTGCCTCTCGCGTTGCTCAGCTGTGGACAATTTCAAAATGTTTGATATAAAGGTTGCTGTCCCATTTTATAGAGGAATTGTTTTGTTTTGTTTTACGTCACTTCCTGTTTGTTGTTGCCGTATGCCTCTAGTTTGAGCTCTGTCACGTTATTTCTCTATCGTCTATTTTTTATTGCTGAAATCTATTTTATACACCATCATTTTCATTCTATAACGTGTGAATATCCTCTATCGTATTCTACAACAAAAACAATCAGAGCGCCTTGTTATCACTAGTTTTATTTTGATTTCCCGAGTCCGCTAGTAGCTTATAGCCCATTAGCATCACCAGCGTGGTTGTCACTAAACCCGCGTGCATTGCTAATACTCTATTAACACACATTACAATTGCTTTACTCACTGTTACTTGATTTAATGGCGGATGTTTTTGTCTACCTTTGAGTGCAGGTGACAAGACATTCGAGCTGCATTCGGTGCAGTCCCGTCCTACTAACAGTCCCACCACCTCCACCCCATGTGTTTTCTCTGCACAGGCCTGGTGCACCCAGGACGCGATCTGCCCAGATGTCCTTCACTCCGGCACTGGGACACCACGGACCCTGGGTGCATCCGCAGTGGAGGACGCAAGTCAGGCCCCGGGTGACGACTTCTCTCGCCCTCCGGTCTTCGAGATCTCCACACGGAACTGCTTCTCTCCCATCCGCGAGATGGAAAGCGACGCTGTGATCGTCGGAGACTCCATCGTCCGACATGTCCGTGCTACATTAGCCGAAGGTAAAGTGCACACTCACTGTTTCCCTGGTGCTCGTGATCTCGATGTTTCTGCGCAGATACCCGCGATCCTGAAGGCCGACGAGAGCCCCAGAGCGGTCGTGCTTCATGCCGGGGTTAACTACACCACGCAGCGGCCGACGGAGACGCTGAAAGAGGGACTTCAGGAGCCTGATTCGCAGCACGACACCCGCAGTGACGATCATCATGTCAGGACCACTGCCCCACGTATCGACGAGGACACGAAAGGTTCATTAGACTTTTTGCTCTAATGAAATGGTTATTGTCATGGTGTAAAGAACAGAAACTGCTCTTTGTTAATAATTGGAATCTTTTCTGGGAGCGTCCTAGGCTTTTTCGCGCTGATGGCCTGCACCCCAGCAGAGTCGGAGTGGATCTCCTCTCGGACAACATCTCCAGGACTCTACACTCCATTTGACTAGTAAGCCAATTCCCAAATAACTGCTATGATGGCTTTTGTTCTGCCCGCTTAAATGTTACAAGTACTTGCGCTGTCCAATCTATTAAGACTGTGTCTGTTCCCCGAATAGTGAGGTCAAAATATAAATTTAATGTAGGATCTAGAAAAAATCTTATCGTGATTAAACCAGAAAAATGTAAAATAAATTAACAAAAACAATTTCTAAAGTTTGGGCTCATAAACATTAGCTCACTCACACCCAAAGCAGTTATTGTAAATGAAATGATCACAGATAATAGTTTTGATGTACTCTGCTTGACTGAAACCTGGCTAAAGCCAAATAATTATATTGGTCTAAATGAGGGTCTACTCCACCAAGCTACTGTTATAAACAAGAGCCCTGTCAGACTGGTCGTGGGGGAGGTGTTTGCAACAATATATAGTGATATTCTCAATGTTATCCAGAAAACAGGATACAGGTTTAAATCATTCGAAATACTCTGCTTAATGTTACACTGTCAGATATGCAAAATAAATCTATTGTATCTCTTTCTCTGGCTACTGTGTATAGACCACCAGGGCCATATACAGAATTCCTAAAAGAATTCTGGAGATTTCCTCTCAGACCTGTTGGTTACCGCTGATAAAACCGCTAATTTTCGGAGATTTTAACATTCATGTTGATAATACAAATTATGCATTAGGACTTGCGTTTAATGACTTATTTAACTGTTTTGGAGTAAAGCAAAATGTCACCGGGCCCACTCATCGTTTTAATCATATGCTAGATTTAATTATATCGCATGGAATCGATCTTACTGACATAGATATCGTACCTCAAAGTGATGATGTTACTGACCATTTCCTTATATCGTGCATTCTGCGTATTGATGATAAAAAATATATAGCTTCGCGTTATCGTCCAGGCAGAACTATTTTTCCCAGCCACCAAAGACAGATTCACAAATAAATAACCTGCCTGATTTATCTCAAGACTGATCTGTGTACCCATAAATACACATGACCTAGACAAAATGACTGGGCAATATGGGCACTATCTTCTCTAATACATTAGAAGCTGTTGCCCCCCATCCAAAGTGAAAAACGGTTAGAGGGAAAACGTACTGTTTGCCATGGGTGTTAATCTCTTTTCTCTTTATATGATTAGTGTCTTATGAGGGTTTCAAACTTGCAGATCAGGGTTTAGGTAAAGTAGGACAAATGCCTCTGCTGGTTTGGCTTTTGTCTATTTTAAGTAACTGTGCGTACAGTGGTCAATTAGATACATTACAATATAATATGTTTTTTTTTTTTTTTTTCAGGACAGATGAGGCACCTCTCTGAGAGAGAGACAAAGAAACTATGAAAGAGACGTTTGTCTTATTGAGTCTTTTGAATATTAATTCGCTTCTTAGATAGTGAGGGGCAAGTGCTCTCCTCATCATGCGGTATGCTTTGGGTAGGTACTCTGAAAAATCCACAGACTGGACACTGTCAGGTAAAGTACAGATAAAAATGAAACAGATGAGGGAGTTGAACAGGAAGCGGTTCTTAGGGGTACACGGTGAAATCTAGCTATGTTTTATCGTTCCCTAGTAATGAACTCAATGTGGTAATTTATATAAAGCTAAATTCAGCTGCCTGTAGCTGTAGGAGGTCATTAAACATGGGTGATGTCATCTCCACATGTATTGGATAATCATAAAGTATACACTTTCATATTTAATTAGATAAATTAAACATGTCCGTGAGACAAAATACGCAGATATACAAAACACGTACTGTATGTGAGGCACCTTAATTTTAAGTTATTTCATAATTCAATTCAAGTGTTCGAGAGGGCGCTTCCCTGTCATGCATGCGCATTAATAATTTTCGCACAAACACTTGAATATGAATAATAATAGAGCACATTTCTTTTTGGTTACAGTATGGGATCCACATTAAAAAAATAATCTTCACAAGTCTACAACCGAGACAGATGCAGTTTCATTTTCCCCGACTGCAGCCTTCAAATGTAACACATCAGCAAGGCAAAGCTGACGGCTATTTGCGAAAATGTGCTTTGATGCGCTTTTTTGATAACTTGTGGTTAAAGCACCACTCAGCGGTCAAAAGCTGCCAATGCACTTTGCAGACGCGGCGGCAAAAAGTTCATTTTGGTTGGCCACCTACGTCTAAGTTACACAGCGCAGGCAAAGATGGGTAGGGTTGGGAGGGAACGGGCGGGTGAGAAGTGAAGAAAAAATAACAATACGGAAAGTTGGGGAAAGCAAGAAGGCACAGTCGTGGTGGTAGGGAGCGGTTGGGGGGAAAAAAACTTGATAAAGAATAGCGTGAGCAAAGAGACAGGCAGGACGAGCTGGGATCGGAGGGGAGAAGAGAGACATAGTTGAGTGAGGCGGGGGGAGGGGAATACGTGAGCACAAAAACTAAACAGCAAAAGGAGCGAACAAGACAGGACAAAAAGGGGAAATGGAGGAAGGAGAGCAGTTGAAGCGATGTAAATTGAAGCTTACAACGGGGGACAAGAAGGCGGCTGCCACGACGGCAAGAAGGGGAACAGAACTTAAAGGTGACCAATAGAAGGGAGTGTAAGAAACAGGCTGTGAGGAGGGTTGATCAAGTGGATAGGAGGGGCTGATTGGTCAGCGTTGACCTTACGTAGACCAAGAGGGTGCCACAAAGAAAAGAGCATATGTCACCATAAAATCAAAGAAAACTGCAGCCCCCCTGAGGCAAGTTTGGACCACACCGAACTACATAAGCGAGCGACGCTCCCTGCATCACACACCACGGTGCGCACACTACTGCATGTCTCGTGCCACAGAAAAACGAGGCTTGCCAGCAAAAGCATCTCATTTTAGGGCTATGTAGTCGGAAAGAAGACCCAGACCTGTCTTGAGGTCTTGATTGACTAGGTAAAGAACAACCGAGTAAGAGCAAAGATTTAGTCTGGGTCTCCAAGTAAACATTGATCTAGGGCTCCCCTGATAATATAGACTGTTATTGCCCACAAAAACGATATAACGCTAACTGAAGCCTGAATCAAATCATCAAACCTCATCAAATCATGATATTGTTTGCGGAACAATAGCAACTTAGGATATTCTCTATGTCTAACAAAAACGCAAGGCGCACGGACCAAGAAAAAATAAAATGATAATGCTAGTGAGGTCGGAAAGAAAATCAACAAGACATTAAAAAACTGAGCTACATTCTTCCGAGGAGGTTCTTAATGATCCTGCAATTCATATGGCGAAAAAGTTTTTTTTGTTTTTTCACAGCATGAGTAGTGTAGGTTTTTTCTTTCACTAAGTAATAGAAGACAATGGAGATGTAACAGCTCAGGAAAAGCGATGAAGTACTAGGCCTCATATTGCATTCAATTATCACGAGTGATTTACATAGTCAAGTCTATTGGCATACTTTCATTCAACAATTAAGGGATATCAGTTGCCATTTATATAGAGTGTGCGTCCCCGACGACTGGAATTCAACGATCTATATGCGGTGACAGTTCAACCTAATGACATTTTCACAGATATATATCATTCCGAAAAACATGAATGAAGGCACAGGGAATTTCCAAAACTGAAACTTTATGCAACGCTGTAGGAAAATGAGATTATCTATTAAAAATCAAAGATACAAGTTAAACTATTCACGTAGTTACAATGTTGCTGCTCACCTTTGATGTACATCCCCATAGCTGCAATATAAAATAATCTGAATGTCACCCCCATTTGCTATATGTTTTTTTGTACAGGAGAAGATGCCACAAAAATGTGTATCCGTGTTTGTCGACCCCAGAGGGTTAACACAGGTGGAGTGTTGATGAGGACAAGGCTAGAGATCACTCTGTAATGCTGACTGAGTTAGAATAACAGACTGAAGCTTTAAAGGAAGGTGATGCTTTGAAATCATTGTTCTTCCTCTGTTAACTATTGTTACCTGCAAGGAAACACGCATGTCATTATTGCTTTGCACAAAAAGGGATTCATTATGGCAAGGATAATGTTGCTAGTAAGATTGCACCCAAATCAATAATTTATCGGATAATTAAGATTCTTCAAGGGAGAGAGGTTCAATGCTGCTGTGAAGAAGGCTTTAGGGCAGCCAAGAAAAGCTCCAGCGAGCACCAGGACCGTCTTACTAAGTGGATTCAGCTGCGTGATCGGGCACCACCAGTGCAAGAGCTTGCTGGGAATGGCAGCAGGCAGGTGTGAGTGCATCTTGGGGGACCCACTGGTATTTTCTTTTCCGTTGAGGAGTTCCGTCTTCTGAGCTAAGAAACAGGTCAGATGGTGACCACAAGAGTGTCCCAGCCATTGTATTGGGAGTCCTACATCAGGTTTAAGTAAATCTAGGGTCAGAAACCATTTGTAATTTCTCCAGAATATACATTTTTAATATTAGAGTCATTTTGCCAATGATTAGAGAAATGATTCGTTTCAGCAGTTCGAACAGCCCCTCCCTTCACTCCAAGCACACTCTGCTCCTGATTGGTCAGCTGGGCAAACCTGTTGTGATTGGCACAGAGATGAGTCCTTGAGCCAGTTAGCAAGCACACACAACACACTCATACATAAAATCGTTCTTATAATGACATAAAATACAATCCACATTTATGCAGCGAAAGCGTCTCCACAACTAAAAGTTTAGCTGCTAAACTGTAGACTTACTAGGTGGATACCTTAGCCGAAAGTAAAGCACGTGACTAACTGATGAAACAATACAGTTTGATTTGTAAACCAAAAATATGTCTACTGTAATGTTTTGGAAGAACGATGAGACAAAAGATCGCTTTGGTCTTAATCCTTTTGAAATCAGGAATGCAGAGACAGTTGTATCACAGGAGCACTGCAGCCGAAATCACTCTTATCTCTCCCGTGATTAACCCTGTAACTGCCAGTGCAGCACAATAAACAGCAATTTCACAAATTATTATAAAGTCTGTGTGCTTCCACACTACATTCTTTATTATTAAACAAAGTAATTAGAACAAGCGTCAGTCTAGAAACCGTGACATATTCTTTGGTTCCTGCGAATTTTGGAACTACTTCCAGTAAGACGGTAATATGCATTGATTTAGCTGGAAACCTGAAGCTGCACTAGGTATACATCACATATTGCTTTAAAAAAAAATTATATTTGAGCACTCAATTGAAAATGTACACTATCAGTACATTACTACTTACAGGTTGTGGTTCAGAGGAGCTTGTTAGTCCAAATTAAGAAGATTAGGAAGCAACACGAAGATAAAAAGCCCAGATTAGAGAAGCAGTTCTTGATAAAATGACAAGCACACAACAAAAGGCTCGAATTGTATTTCTGGTGGTATCTTTGAACACCACAAATGCTTCTCAACATGAAGTGTAAATGCACTAATACCTGCAAAAGTGTTTGTGGGCAGATCGGGACTCTGTTTCGTATTTTGCTTGGGCATGCTGGGATATGCCAATGTGTACCCAGTGATCGTACAGGCAAACAGGCAAAAAGAGTCGAAAAATTATAACTACTCGTTTTACGGCGATGATTCAGCACCGACTCTCTCTTTTGAGAGACAATATCTTATTTATCATGCACTACTTTTTTGATTAACATCTTTTGCAGATTGTTTTCATTTAAGGATAGCTACGTTATAAACTGCAAAAAGAGAGATTTTTTCAAAACCCATCTGACCTTGCTGCTCTTTAAGTTTTGTCTCCGGGTTCACCTCGGCGATGTGACTGCCTCAAAACTTCAACCAGCCCACAACTCCGCGATCTTCAGCCAACGCCCCAGCCAATCAGCAACCTTGGGAAACCCCCTTTTCTGCAGTGACGACAACAAGGTGAACACCTTACACAGGCAATGCTACACCTCCAGATTCTACCTGAACTGATGCGTTTAATATAAATTTTAACCTCATTCAGGAACTCAAGTCAAGGGTTAATTCAGGCGATTGATGGTTTGTTCGGGTCTATGCAATTGCACAAATTGCTGTAAACTTGGGATCTCCACATTTTTATTCTCTTAAACTCATTATTTCCTCACTTTCTCTTCCTGCAACTTTTAGGAATGTGTGAGTGGTGTGTGTGTGTGTGTGTTTGTATTAGATTAGTTTATATTGTCTTAGATTTATCCAATAAAAGTCTTATTCTATGAAAAGAGCAGTATCTTGTTTTGTTGCTTACATGTTAAGTCTTCAACTGGGCGATCTTGTTACTGTGTCTATAATATAGTGTTTTCCCATAATTTTGGATTTAATACCACCCTGCAAAGTATGTTATCATGCTTGTTCAATGAATCAAACTGGCCCGACTCAGTGATCATCCATAAAATGGTGATTCTGTCCAAATTCCCTTTAAAATCTTACATGATTCCCTTTGAGCTAAATGTACCCGTTTCCCTTACTCCGAGAGCAACTTCATCCAAGATCAACAGTCTTGCTGACCAGCTGCCTTCAAATACCACATTGCAAGACTGGCCGATCTTGCAGGTTTGCATTGCACACATCAAGGCAAGATCAGTCCTTTCTAAACCGGTGCATGCTGCACAACTTCCTTGTCCATTGCCCTTGTACTTCTAGGCTGGACTACTGCAATGCTCTGCGGCTGGCTTCCATCAAGCACATCAAACCCTCTATGATGCAGAATGCCGGAGCAGCATGAACTGGTCTTCAGGACCGCAGAGCCTTTACACCTCTCTTTATTCCCCCCCTCTTGCCTGGCTACCGTTGCAGCTCGCATTAATTTCAAGACATTTAAGCTTGCATAGAGATCAACCACAGCCTCAGCACCCACCCTACGTCCCTCACTGCTACATATTCTACAATCCCTCAGAGTCTGAGAGCCGCTAGGTGAGCAACGCCTCGTGGCTACCAATAACAGAGGCTCAAATCACTTTCCAACATTCGCTTCACCAGTCCTGGCTGGTTGGAATGATCCTTCTCACCCCTATCTGGAATGTGGAATCCATAACATTTTCAAAGCGACAGCTGAAAACTCATCTCTTTCAAAGCTACTTGATTTCATCATAAAAATGTTAAAAAAATTTATTTCTCTTATTTTATTTCGCATCTCTTTCTAGCTTTGTACTTATTTGAACAATTTCCAAAACTTGGTATTCCAATCGCTTCCTGTGCCCTGTTTTGCCTCTTTTTTTTTTGTTGATAGAAGACTCGCTTTATGTTCTCTCACTTGCCAAGTCGCTTTGGAGACCCGTCTGTCTTCGAACCAGACTACATTTAACTTATCCCCCCCATCCAGCCCCCCGTGTTGTGTAAAGGCCCATGCCTTTCATGCCGTTTCCGCATGTTTGCCGCACCCCTTGCCATACGGGCTTATATTATGATACTAAGGGGCTATAGGGACCACCCATCGCAATTTTGGGTCCTTGGCCCCGACATCCCCCCGTCCGGCACTTCATTGAGACCTTGTGGTAACTACTCCGGGGGTGGTTGGACAAACAACCCCCCCCCCCCCCTTTGCGACCCCCCCGCCCTTGCTTGATTCCCGAATTGGGCTGGGTCGCATCACGCGCGATGTGTCCCGCGTGGACTGGACCGCATGCCGGGTCGAATTGTCGCGGGTCTTCAAAACGAGGTTCTTGAGTCTTTGCATAAACTTATTTGTAATTGTCAATGAACCTTTGATACTTATGCACTCCTTGTATTAGTACTTCATAGAACTACATTAACATCTGACAAAAAGATCTAAAAACACTGTAGCACCGACTATTTTGTGAAAATGAATGTATCATGCTCAAAACCTTTGGCATGGCTGTATATGAAAATACCAGAGGGCCTACCACGTATTCCTTGCTGCACCCCATAATTTCTGACCGCTAACTTTGTTTTTCAACCATTTAGTTGACAAAATTTAACATCTTGCTCAATATGATCTAAACCACCATAATGCCTGTCCCCTGATACCATGCATTTGCAGAAGTCTGCCAAAAAAGTATGTCATGGTCTATTTGCGAATGTATCACAAGATCAGTAAATCTAGTTTTAGACACCATCCTTGGTCAAGAATCGAGAAGTAAGGCATTTGTAAGTTTAAAACGATCACAGTTTTCTGTGCTATGATGAGGATGAAATCATGACAATTTATTTATATATATATTTGATTTTTTGTTTGCAGGAAAGGAGTACAATTGAGTGGACACAAATGTTTCTAGAATATTTTTTAGAGACATAACGGATAGATTTTACATGCGTCTGTAATTTGACCAATTCATTTGGTATCAAGTTTGCGTTTTCCGTAACTCTTTTCCCACATTAACAATTTATCTTGTCATTTAGGAAGACAAACACTTCCACACAATTGCTAAGTTTTTATGGCTTTTGTGTGTTTTCACGTTTATACACCCGGGGGGGCGTATTTACGAACCAATTCTGAATGAGTGTTAAAACCTACCCGCGAAACAAAAAAAAAACACGATCACTGAAACAGGACGGAAAAACAAAAGAAGCCTCGCGATATCTTATGTAAACAGATGCATATGATAAATAATGCGAGTAATCACATAGGCAAGCATATTAAATGAACATGCTAAATGGTTATGGATGTAAAATGAGAATCCAGGAAGTGGTATATGGTCCCTGTGCAAGCTTTTGGAGGTATTGATGAAATGGATTTACTGGCCTTTATGCTTTGATAATAATACTGAATAGCAGTCCAGAAGGGTAGGGCCTGATTAAAATGTGATTCTCACATTTTTGCTCAAAATTATTTAAATTTTTGAATGAAACACTGTCCTGTATTCAACGTGATGAATAAGAGTCGAAAATCCTTTAAAGCTCGAATAAAAAACAGATAATCTTTTGTTAAAAGTAGAACAGGCTTTTTATCTTTCATTTTGGTGATATTGCATATTTATTTAAATATTCATGACACAGAAAAAAAACGATAAGGCCATCGAATTTGTAAGTGAAAAATCAGCAAGTTGGATGGCAGTGGCTGTCCAACTTTTTTCACCCAAATATGTGCTGGTGGGGAAAGAATTAGAATTAATGAGGGAGTTAATACCTGCCATACTTACATGGTTTTGGAACATGACCTTAGAGATAGGGATGAATTAATACTAGTGAAAAAAAGAGCTCCCCGGAGGATAAATTTGTCACTTCTATATTAGTCTTTAGCATACCTCCCCCTTTGACATGTTTGCTGTACCTTAAAAAGGCAAAGTGTCCCTGGGTGTTAGAAATGACACTATATTAAAACAGGGGAAATCATTCAAATCTTGGACCTCGGGATCCACTTTTCCCTGCCAGAGTTTGAGCTCTAACCCTAATTCAACCACCCCAGAGCATGTCTAAATCACTGCCAATCAATGTCTGTGGGATCATTATAAAATCAACAGGCAGGTTGGCGTTGCTCATGGGGTGGAGCTCAATTCTGCAGGGGCATTGGGACCTCCGTAAGTTAAGACTTGAGGAAGGGGGATAAAAATCTTACTACCAAGGAGGGTTCACCTCTCATCTCAAACAATGTAAAATGAAGGAATTAAAAACGGATAAAATAGTCGGTCTATCACAGGGGGGTTTCCCAATGTGTGGGGTAAGATAGCATGTCAGGAGAGGATAGAATAAGAATTAATTATTGACTACTAATGTTTGAATTGAATACTTTTTAATTAGGGGTGCTCCGATTTGATCGGATAGGCGATCACAATTTGTCCCGATAATCAATTTGAGCTGATTGAGCAAGTGCGGCGGTTCTATAAACAGGCAACATCTCACAAAACCAATCTCAAGCTGACTGATTGCGCCTACCAGGAGAGGTGTTGGACATGACATGCCAGCGGCACCGTCTCAGTCTCTGTCCACGTGCGGGTTAGATACAAATAATTATAATGCTTTAGGTTGAGGTACAAATTTAATAGTTCTTCATTAAATAACTGATAAAGTATTGTGAACAAGTTTCTGTCTGAGACAATTCCCACAACAGAGTGAAATGAATTACCACCACAGCTGTCTTTCTCATCAAAATGCAATTGGCTTTCAAATCAAATTGCGTCTGCACTATAAGCGAGCGCTGCTGCACAGTCCACACAAGATTGGTCAAACGCTTTCCTGGAGACCGTGCGCTCCATGCAGACTTATAGCACACACACCGTAAGATTTTTGTTCACATTAATGCATTTGCAGTGCGTTTGTAGTGGCCTTATGTTAATGGATTAAAGGGTTTCACACTGAACACAAGGTTTTGGTACACAGCAGTGCGTTAGGATTGGTGCGTCTGCAGCAGTGCAGAGATGGTTCTCGCACGAGTCTATTTTTTGCTGCGTAACACATGCTGAATTAACGTAACAGTCGCATTGTGTGTGGGTTAAATAGTTAATATGCAATTGACACAAAAATGTAGTCATTAAAGTCATAAAAGGAGATAAATTAAAGTCCTGTTGTTTTTCACAGCCACACATAGGCTTATAGTTTTTGGCTAGATTTAAAGGAAAAAGAGCACTTTTGGATAAACAAGGCAATAAATTCTAAAGTTCTTTAAGTTCATGAACTGACAGGTATTGTTTGTACTACATATTTAAATGCAAAAAGAAAAGGCAGTCGTAGAGCACTGTTTCGGTCAATTGTAAGTTTTAATTAAGAATGTTTGTGATAACAAGTAAAGTTACTTAATATATCAAATCGAAAGTAAATGCAAAAAGTAAAAAGCATTGAATAATTGATGAAAATTGTGGTATTATTGTACTGTAAAAAAGAAAAAAAAAAAGACCAAAAAAACAGGAAATTCACAATGTTGAAAAAGGCACTTAAGTAACAATCTTTGGATGTAAAATCAAAAATAATGGATAAACGGTTGTGTTTTGTGGTAAACAGCCATGGATCAGGAGCAGGACGCCTGTGTGAAAGCACAATTCCGTGGCTGCTTCTGTACGCACACATGGACACGCACGCACTGCACACAGAGTTGTGGACTCTCACATACAGCTCAACAAAATCAGGCTTGCACTGTGTAAGCTATTGTGCAACAATTACAAAATTGCAAAACAAAATACAGTGCAACGTGCAAACATTTAGGTGAGAAATATAATTTTTGAAAATGGCCTCCCCCACTCCTCAAATTAAAAAAATCAAAAAATAAAAAAATCTCTCACAAGAGTCACCTAAGAAGGAATTAAATTTTTCAAAAATGAAATTCAGGCCTGATAAATGTCCAAAAATCTTTATTGGGATCTCACTATATAATTTCTCATGATAAAAAGAAGGCTTTAAAAAGATTGGTATCGGTGACCGGATCTGCAGATACTGCTTTCTGTGATCAGCCTCAAAAATCCTGATCGGAGCACCCCTAATTATAATGAAAGGAAGCAGGTTTTTGAGATCACATCATTTTAAAATCGTAAACTCACTGATCTATAATATAGAACTGGATTGCTTATGACGTCATGAAAGTGAAGCCGTCGCGCCGCCATATTGGTAATACCTAGTGTGCGTAAACGTTCTATTGAATTATTAGGAAATTGTATGATTTTAAACATTACCTAACAAGTCAGTGTTTATAAATTTGAATTATTTCTTTACATTCTTACAATGCAAACACCTAGGCATGTAAACGGGTTATTTTCTTTAAATGTCGGAATTTCGCCTACTTATTAAAAGCTACATTCATTACATTAGCGAGGAACATCATGAACATGATAAACATCAGACGGACACCTCAACATATATAGCAAATGACAAAGTGCTAATTCTGAAATCTGAAGAAAGATTTATGCTTTGTATACGTTTATTTGCCTTGTACAGTTGTTCATTGTTTATATCATTTATTTATAGTGTTTTTATTCTTACAGTAGCTAACAATGATTTTGTTAACATCATTCATTTTGAAGAAGGTGATGATTTAAACGGTGGTTAAATTAATTATTAATTTAGTATACAACATTTAGATCTTTTTTGAAAATGACTAAAGACTCAGCTGTTCGAATTAAGATTGGGAGGTCATTCCACCATCTGGGCTAACAGTCCAGGAAAAGGTTAGTATACAGCTTACATAAACAGATATATATATATATATGTAATGTAATGCGTGTGTGTATATATATATGTATGTATGTATGTATTGTATGTGTGTATATATATATATATATATATATAATATATGTATTGATGTGTATATATATATATATATATATGCTATATATATATATATATATGTGTGTGTGTGTGTATATATATATAGTATATATATAGTGTGTGTGTGTGTATATGTATGTATGTATATATATATATATAATGTATGTATGTATGAGTGTGTGTATATATATGTGTGTGTGTATATATATATATATATATATATATATATATATGAGTGGGTTATATTCATGTGTGTGGATGATAATATATCTATATATATATATATATATAATATATGTGTGTGTGTGTGTATATTGTGTATATATATATATATATATATATATATATATATGTGTTTGTGTGTGTGTGTGTATCTATAAGTATATATATATATGATATATATATATAATTATATATATATATATATATATCTATATGTGTATATATGTATGTATATGTGTGTATATATAATGTATATGTGTGTAGGACAGCAAGGTCCATTTAGCTCAAGAGGGAATCATTTAAGATTTTAAATGGAATTTTGAACGGAATCACTGTTTCCACGACTGATCACTAAGAAATGGGCCAGGGATTCACTGAGCGAGCCGTTTCACATCAAATCTGCGCTGAATGTGCATATCCACAGTATAGTGAAAACACTATTAAGTAGCACAGTAACAATATTGGCAGTTTAAAACATTAACTTGTAGCTCGCAAAACACGTGAAGCGTACTCTCTTTTCAATGCGAGAGATAAGGCTTAATTAGATAAATCTAAGTCATATAAACTAAGCTAACACAGAAGCACACTCACTCACACATTGTTCACACAAGTTGCAGGAAAATAGAAAGTTAAGGTAAGAATGAGTTTTAAGAAAAATGAAAATGTGGAATCCAATTTACAGACAATACATTGAAATTGCATAGACCCCATCGCACACAACCACCAAACACTTAAGTTACACTTTCGCATTGAGGTTCATCAATTAGGTTAAAAATTATAGTTAGATACACCAGTACAGATCAGTCTGGAGGTACGTGTACTTGTGGTGCCGTATACCGTGGTTCCCTTTGTTGTCGCTGAAAAGGGGGGTTTCCTCCGTCGAGGTTGCTGATTTGGCTGGAAGTTCAGTAGTCGTTGAAAGTGGCGTCTTTTGGAAGCCCGTGGTTGGGCGTTGGCTGAAGATGCGGGAGTTTTGGTGGCTGGTTGAAGTTTTTCAGACGGGCACCTCGAGATCACAGACTTCGGAGACACGGCGTTTCAAAACTTAAACCAGAACCACAAAGAAACTCTCAAGCGACGAAAAAGAAAAAAGAAACAAAGTAAAAGACATCGAAGTAAAGTTTGGCTCGACTAGTGTGTTTTCTTCTTCTCATGCATTGGCTAAGTAGCAGCAGGCGTGCAGTCCGAAGCTTACGATGGAACGGCGCTCGGAAGAACTCTAAAAGAAGTGATGACAAAGCATTACTAAAAGCAGGCTAAAAGCCGGCATGACTGATAGCAAAAAGCTAGCGCGCAAGCTCAAAGCTAAAAGCAAATTTTGATGGTGTCCTGAGATTTACACTGGCATTTTGTGCCAGCACCTCAATTTTGTCTTGAGACCATTAGATATTGTCTTTTGTCGGGTTGTTGCATTGTTTTGTCCCCCCCATTTCATAAATCATATGTTATTTATCAGCACGTGGTACCGAATTTTCCTGCTGCTTGCAGGGTAATATGATTGGACATGATTCCTTAAAAGAATAGATATATTTGACAAATAATGTATGTCCGAAAACGTTTCACCCAGATTATTCAACACACACATACTAAACATGATATGAATCCCGTAAGCTATTCCAGGAGTTATTTAAAAAGACATCATAATAAGTGATAGAAACCATTAAAGTCAAATGTGGGGTTTACATAATGATATGGAGTAAGCACTGGACTGATATCCATTTAGAATCCTTTTTGGTTCATTTTGGTCATATATGCATTGGAAGGCATTCTCTGTGCCATTCTGGGGAGTAAGGATATTTCCTGTGAAGACCAGAAGGGTTAACAGGAATTTCAGTCTGGTTCTGCTAGGTATCTAGATTAAAAAAATTAATCTTTGCCACCACTAATATACACTGTGTGCAGAATTATTAGGCAAATGAGTATTTTGACCACATCATCCTCTTTATGCATGTTGTCTTACTCCCAAAGCTAATATAGGCTCGAAAGCCTACTAACCATTAAGCATATTAGGTGATGTTCATCTCATTAATGAGAAGGGGTGTGGTTTAATGTGACATCAACACCCTATATCAGTGTTCATAATATTAGGCACCTTCCTTTCCTTTGGCAAAATGTGGTCAAAAGAAAGGACTTGACAGGCCCTTCCAAGAAGTCAAAAAATAGTGAGATATTCTTGCAGAGGGATGCAGCACATCTTAAAATTGCCAAGCTTCTTAGCATTGATCATCGAACAATCAAGCGTTTCCATTCAAGAAAGAGCCAACAGGGTCTAAAAGAAGCGTGTGCTGGAAAAAGCCGAAGTACGCAAAATAACTGCCCGTGAACTGAGAAAAGTCACGCGTACAGCCTGCAAGATTGCCACTTGCCACCAGTTTTGCCATATTTCAGAGCTGCAACATCACTGGAGTGCCCCAAAGCACAAGGTGTGCAATACTCAGATACTTGGCCAAGGTAAAAAAAGCTGGAAAAAAACGACCACCACTGACCAAGACACACATGCTTAAAGCGTCAAGACTGGGCACAGAAATATCTCAAGACACTGATTTTTACCTAATGTTTATGGACTGATGAAATGAAGTGATCTTGATGTGCCAGATGGATGGTCCGTGGCTGGATCGGTGAAGGGCAGAGAGCTCCAGATGCGACTCAGACGCTCCAGCATGGTGGAGGGGAGTACTGGTTTGGGCGGCGTCATCATCAAAGATGAGCTTGTGGGTCCTTTTCGTGTTTGAGGATGGAGGTCAAGCTCAACTCCCAGTCCTAATACTGCCATTTTCTGGAAAGACCACCTTCTTCGAAGCAGTGGTACAGGAAGAATTCTGCATCCTTCTCAAGAAAAACATGATGTTTCATGCAGGACAATGCTCCATCACACCAGCTCCAAGTACTCCACAGCATTAGCTGGCAAGTAAAGGGTCTAAAAGAAGAAAAAACTAATGCCTTTGCCTCCCTTGTTCACACTGATCTTAAACCCATAGAGAACCTGTGGTCCATCATGAAATTTGGAGTTTACAAGGAGTGAAAACAGTAACCCTCTGAACAGTGGGTCTGGGAGGCTTTTGGTTCGGCTGCGTGCACGCAATGTTTGCTGGTGAACAATCAAACACTGACAAGAATCCATGGCTGGCGGCTTTATGTCCGTGCAAAGAAAGGTGCTATATTTTTCACTGATTTGTTTTTTTGTTTTGTTTTTTGGACGTCAGAAATGTTATAGTTGTGAATGTTGAGATGTTATATTGGTTTCACTGCTAAAATAAAATTGAAAATGGTATATTTTTGGTTTTTTGTTTAGTTGCCTAATAATGTTATGCCTAATATCATCTCACACACGATATCCTCCTAAATATGCTACAACTAAAAACTACTTCCAAAAATATTCAGCTTTGATATTAATGAGTTTTTGGAATCATTTGAAACATGGTTGTTTTTTCAATAATAAAATTATTCCCCAAAAATACAACTTGCCTAATATTCGGCACTCCCTGTATATAATGTGTATATATGTGTGTGTGTATGGATGTATCAGATATAATAATTATATATATAGATATATATATATTATATATTAGTGTAGCATAGATTAAGTTTTTTAATCTACGTATTAATAAGCTCACTGTACTCTTGGAATTTAATCTATATTAATCTATATATAAAATGGCTCATTTTGAATCTGGCCGATGCATTCAAATTATGTTTCAATAAGATGTACTTGTTAGTACTGATTGCTGTATTTAGTGTGGTCATAAGATTAATTTTTTAATCTGATTAATCTCAATCTCACTTAATCTTGGAAGTAATCTAGATTAATCTAGATTTAAATGTCTCTTTTGAATTAGGCCGAGGCCTCAAATTATTTGCAATAAGATGTAACTGTTAGTACTGGTAGAGCTGTGCTGCACTCAAACATAGTCGTTT
This sequence comes from Cyprinus carpio, assembly GCF_018340385.1. Taxonomy (NCBI): domain Eukaryota; kingdom Metazoa; phylum Chordata; class Actinopteri; order Cypriniformes; family Cyprinidae; genus Cyprinus; species Cyprinus carpio. Next base: position 78,616 of record NW_024879398.1, on the reverse strand, counting down.
GACGACACTCTTCCCCTCGCTACATTGCCTGGGCCCGGCATCTTCCGCATTAGCTAAGGGATGCTGCGTTAGGTGGTGCTTGAGAACCTGGAAGAACCCTACGTAAACTAATTCCGGCCTTGCACAGAGTTGCAAACAACCTTACGCCTGTTTCACACATACTCCTCTGCAGTGCGTTAGCGTTGCATTTTTTTTTCCGCACCCATGTGTAACGGATTCCGCAGTCATGCAGTTGCGTGCCGTCAGTGCTTTCCAGGATCGGTGCTTCTGCAGCGGCGGACACGCTTGTTCGCGGTACCAATTTAACATGGATTTGATACTGAAGACCGAAACTGCAGTAAATTTCATGATTAATGTATACTAATTAAAGCACTACTGTTTTCACAGCGCACAATCATGGTTTTTGGCTAGGTTTAAAAAAGAAAAAAACGCACCTGTATTAGATTAAACAAGGGCAACATTGATTATGCCTATGCACTTTTTATGAAGCAGGAAAAACAAAGTTCATTACGAACAGGTGCGATTGCTATAATAAAGGTTAAATGCAAAAGGACGAGAGTCGTACTGTTTCTGTCAGCGGTGTTTAATCTTAAATATTTGCGATACCCCAACAAGAAATTGGGCTAATTGTTGTGTTTAAATGTTTGCCGCTTTGCTTGATCACCTTATTATACAACACTAGAGTCAAATCATTAAATAATATGTTGTGTTATAATTTATTAAATTTAAACTATGTCTTATGATTTTGCAAGACTGTACTGTTCTGGATAAGAGACACATTTTTTTAAATGTTTTAAATATAAAATGAGGAACAAATGGTGTGTTTTGTGTACTAAACATCCGCGGTTCATTAGCGGACTGGACACGCGTCCGTGTGAAAGCACACTGAGTCCGTGCTTTCTGCACCACATTCGTACGCCCATGGACTGCATTTCCGCACTGGCAGACGGAGTAACGTGTGACCAGGCATGAAGATCTTGTCTAGATTTTTTGGGAAGCTTGGTAATTTCACAGTATGCATACCACACAGGTTTCGAAGACCTTTATCGCCCCTCCCCCCCCTACAGTGCAATGTTTGTCGAAGTATACATCCGCCTCGCTAAACTATCACGGTGAAAGTCATCATAGCTTGCGTTATATAGACCCAGCTCCCACCCAACTTTGAGAATAGATTAATGCGATATTTTTCTATCTCCCGATAAAAGTCATCACGTTAACGCCGATAACGCCCACCACTAATATATATATAATATATACTATATGATATATAATTATATAATAGATATAATATATCTAGATCTAATTATATTGGGGCAGGGTATTTTAACAATTTAACAATAAATTTTATTATTCAAAATGAGTCTGACATTAGTGCACTTAACAGTAAACTTCACTTCACTTATTATAAATTTCTTAATTCAAGTTATATATTTTGTTCTATTTGTGTTAAGAATTTAAACACGGTAACTGTTTACGGCAAGCAAGCTAATGCCAAACCAACAGGTGCAGGTTTATGCAGGAAGCACAGCTTTTCCAAATGTAAACATCTAAAATGAATGAATAAATATTAATATTTTTTATTGTTTTTTTTCCACAAACTCTGTGTTGTATATTTTTTGGTAATCCAATGAACAGCAAACATTCGTATGTAAATCGTCTTTTTGCAGTTTTTTTTGTTTGTTGTTTAATATTCACAGACACAGTCTCTCTCTCTCTCTCTATATAATACACAAGCTGACGGGGGGCAAGGCAGGGGACTCGGGGGGCGAGAGCAGCGGGGAAAAAAAGGGCACAGAGGGAGGGGAGAAAGGAACGCGGGAAAAAAAAAAGACAGGGACAGGCGACACGGAAGGGGGGACGGGGGGGGGAAGAGGGAAGGAGCAGCTGAAGAGGAAGGAAAAAAAAGGGGAGGAAAGGGGAGGCGAGGCAAGAAGAGGAGAGGAAGGGGGGGAGGCGAAAAGAGGGAAGAAAGGGGGGGGGGGGGGAAGAGGAGAGAAGAACGAGAGAGAAAAGGACAGAAAGAAGGGGGAGAGGGGAACAAAGGGAAAAA